>NW_028261381.1:20869454-21169454 GCF_051295495.1 Thamnophis sirtalis | reverse complement strand
CATGAAATATAATACACCGAATCTAAGAGCTACTCAGAACAAATTTTCATTTACTTTTAGAATATTCCCATTCTAAACTACCTTATGGTACTATGTTTTTAGAATACAATGGTGCAAAAGTAATGCGAAACTGAATTTTACTTGAAGATAAAAATGCTTAGAATTGCAGACTTCCTTGAAAGCATGCTTCCTTGAAATATAGAAGGCCTTTAAAATCCTTTCCAACACTATGACTGAATGATTTATTGATTGACTGAATACAATTATGAATTGCATTTCTCATTTAGCAGATGCCTTAGGCAAAATGTTATAAAAATACCACTTTAAAACTTCACAAAATTAAAGAATAAAAGCATGGATGATCAGGGAAAATGGATGTCTAAATAATTTTAGTTACTGAAATAGAGAAGAAGATGATGATGATAAAAACAAAAACAAGAGCTATGACAAACAAAACCTCATATTACATTCTAATTCAAGGTATTTTGGGAGACAAATCTAAACCTTCTCAGGTCTCTAGGTGTATGTCTTTGGAATACTTTTACAAGTAGCTACAAACTGAGCCTCTGTATAGTTTTGTACTATATGGATCACAACTGATATTTGGCAGCAAATACTGAGGGGGTTGATTTCTCCTTGGAAAAGGGAGATATTATATGTAGGTGTTTTCTTGTAAACTGATCTTGAGTGTTGCTATCAAATCCATCCCCATCTCTTCAAAAAGCTGCCATGTTTGCTCTTTTTAAATATGGATATTGAATTATGTACTATATCTCCAAAATCTCAGAAGGGGTTGAGGTTTAGAGGTCCAATGCAAGGGTTAGTGTTGGATAAAGAGATCTACTGTACGTTCAGATTCACACTAAATTGTGAAGGAAGCTCATTTTGTGACATACTATTTCATAGAATTTATGAAGATGAAATAGGGAGCAAAGAAAAGATATTTACGCCGTATTCTATACATGGGTTTGTGACATTTCATAAGAATATAGGCTCAAGAGAATTTGTCACTGGCTTTGTGCAACATGCTGTTCCATTAATCATGATTAACAAAGCATAGAACACAAAGCCAAACTATGATGGCTTAATGTGATCATTTAGGTTACACAACCTAAGGCATAATGTGGTCTTGCTGGTTTTGGTTTAGTTTATATAGTTTTTAAACGGTTTAATTTTATCATGCTATGAGAACCAAGGCTATATGTAGGTGTTTTCTTGTAAACTGCTCTTGAGTGTTGCGATCAACAAATCTGTGGTCCTGTGTGTGTATGTGTGTGTGTATTCAGCACAACAATCAATACAATGAAATAAATATGAATGCTCATGCTGAGAATCAGTGGTTATATTTGTCACAGCTTTGCTAAAATCTCCTGAAGACAGAGATAAATTTCAGATATTACAGGGCAATTCATTGTTAAAATATTATTGAAAAACCAAATCTGGGTATGGACCTCTTTAAAGGCAATAATTGTATTGCAGCAGAGATGTATTTTCTTTAAGCCTAGAAAGTAAATTTTGTACTGTCATGTGGTGATGAATTTTCCCCTTTCTCCTTTCCTTTCGTTTCCCTTCCCCTTCCTTTCCCCCCTCCCCTTCCCTTCCTCTCCCCTCCCCTTCTTTTCCTTTCCTTGACCAATTTGCCTGTGGTGGAAATAGAATGTTATCAGCTATATAATGCAGGCTTCCAACAAAAGATAGCTTTAATAGATCATCTATTCTACCACGCTTTCATTAAGTATGAGCTAAACAAACACCCTGGAATTAGCCATTCAGCTAGCCATGTAGCTTCAACTTCCTTTCAGTTTTAATTCTTCAGATAAACTCTCCAGCTTTACATCCATCCCCTGGGGCAAACATTGAAGGTCATCTAATTTAGCAGAGTGAAGTTTAATTTTCCAAAGGAAAGGGTTATTAATTTGCCTAGATTCCTTTTGTTGCTCTTTGAAATCTCCAAACTCTGGTGTGCTGCCAGCAGATCTTCAATGAGCCTATGCCAGGCTTCGCACTGGCAGAATCCCACTACCCACAGCCCTTCTCTTCCACACACAGCGGCTCCCAAGAGCTTGGAATGGAACTGGCAGTGACACAAATGACAGTCTTCCAGTTGTATCGATATGGGTCGCTTTGACTTTTTCAGGCAAGAGACACAATGGGAATGTCTCACAACATTCCAGCCATATGTTTTTCAAAATGGAAAACAAATCCTACACCATGCTGTTTGATGGTGGAGAAATATAGATTAGCCAGGTATCAGCATTTTATATTCAGTGAGATTTACTTTCAAGTCAACAGGCTGAAGAATCTAACAAACTACAGGTAGTCCTTGACTTACAACAGTTCATTAAGAGACTGTTTGAAGTTACAACAGCAGTGAAAAAAGTGACACCTTTTCACACTTCCAACCATTACAGCATCCCCATGGTCACATGAATAAAACTCAGCTGCTTGGCAATAGACTCATATTTATGACTGTTGCAATGTTCCCAGGGTCATGGGATCACTTTTTCTGACCTTCTGACAAGCAAAGTCAACGGGGAAGCCAGATTCACTTAACAACCATTAACTTAATCACTGCAGTGATTCACTTAACAACTAGGGCAAGAAAAGTTGTAAAACGGGGTCAAAACTCACTTAACAAGTATCTCTCTTAGCAGCAAAAACATTTGGGCTCAATTGTAGTCATAAGTTGAGGACTACCAGTAGTTTAGGAAACCAAGTTGTGTATAGGGATGCTATTTCACAAAACTGTTTAACCTAGAATTACTGAGTCAGCTTCCTGAATTTGCTTTTGAACCTGTTTCTTCCCTGCTCAAAAGAGTAAAAGTAAAAATCAATTGTTAGTTAGGATGGTAGTTAGGATGGTAGAAACGGGGCAGTGGTGGGATTCAATTTTTTTTACTATTGGTGCTATGGGTGCAACTTGGTGGGGGTGTCAGGGGAAGGTTACTGCAAAATCCCCATTTCCTCCCGATCAACTGGGACTCAAGAGGCAGAGAATAGATGGGGGCAGGGCCAGTCCGAGATGGTATTTACCGGTTCTCCTAACCGCTCAAAATTTCCTTTACTGGTTCTCCAGAACTGGCCAGAACCTGCTGAATACCACCTCTGAAGCAGGGCCTGCAGAAGAATATGGCAATAGCAAAAGGTTTGATTCCTTGCCTTTCTCTAGGACCTTCCATTTCATTGCTGATTCCTGTCCTTCAGCTAACAATTTGGTTTTCTATCTCTTGCAACGTGCTCAGCATGTTTTGGCTACTCTGCGTACTCCTGTGTTTCTCTCTCTCTCTCTCTCTTATTTTCTTAAAGCTCTTTAAATAAATTTCTCGAGCCAATAAAGTACATCTCCCTCTCGAGCATGGAGTGCGACCAAAGAACTGGCGTTGGCTGCTGTAACATTGGAAATAAAGGGATGAAGTACTCTTGCTGCTGCTGTTTTGAGTTTCAGCTATTCTGATCCACTTCTTTCTGTCTCCCCCCCCCCACTCTTCTCTCCTCATTGCTAGATTCACGGCCTGCTTTTCCTCAGGAGCTCAAGGAAGGTTATGGAGGCATCTCCCCCCCTCCCACACACACACTTATGGTTCTGCTGAAGTAAATTGATCAGAAAAACAAGGACTGGCCCAACGTCTTGCCTAGATTTGATCCCACTCTGGGGTACAAGTGATGTTCACTTAATGACCACTCTTCCAGGGACCATTCAAAGTTGTGATGGTGCTAAATTCCAACCATTGCAGGACCCTTGAGGTCATTTGACATCCTTGCTTAATGACCCACAGTGATTTGCTTAATGACTGGCAACCAGGACTCCTGAAATTGCCGTTGCTAAGCAGCAGGCTCATGCGATTTCTAGCTTTATGGTTGCGTTGCTTAGCAATGGCAATTCCACTCTGAATTGCCACATAAACCGAGGACTACCTGTTGAAGCTCCTTATTTAGATGTGGCTAAGTCCCAAGGTGGGGTACCACGGTGAGGTAATCACCCATCTGTTGATTTCCTAAGGCATTCAGCTGGTCACAACTAGCAAAAGATACCCAACCTGAACGCAAGGAATCCTCTACCCCAGAGAAGCAGCTATTCTCTTCTTATTTTGAGATAGGAAGGCATTCGATGTTAAAAGCAAGGAAAGCAATTAGAGAATGTGAGCGGCAGGGAGTCAAGGAACGGGAGGGGGTTTGTGATGCAGGGGAAAAAAAGAACACAATCCATTAACCTAAAAGCTATGCCCAGCCTCGCAAGTACAGTTCCCCGATTCTTCTTGTGTTAATCTGCAATATGAAGGCAATACTGCAGATAAGTTTGTATCTGCAGGGATACAAAGATGTGCAGAAACAGCTGTTTAGCATAAAATGAGCACAAGAGTGATGGCAAGCTGTGATACGATGATGACATTATTAGAAGTCTATCTTTCTGATAAACAACACAATAACAGAAGTAGACGGTGGAATCATGAATGCATTTATTATAGGAAAAGGAGGATAGGATGAATAGGAGAAACATTGGCTGGTAAGTCTGTCGGAGTGCTTCCCTCTCATGCAGTCTCACTTCCAATAACATAAATACCCATATTTAATATACAACCCCCTTTCAGAACTTGACTCCAGTACACTTTGGGGAGTATACTTTGCCACCCCAACTTCAGCCCCTCCTCTGTGTTTTTTTACAAGAGCCAAGGTGGCGCAGTGGTTAAATGCAGCACTGCAGGCTACTGCTAGATCAGCAGTTCAGCGGTTCAAATCTCACCGGCTCAGGGTTGACTCAGCCTTCCATCCTTCCGAGGTGGGTAAAATGAGGACCCAGATTGTTGGGGGCAATATGCTGACTCTCTGTAAACCGCTTAGAGAGGCCTGAAAGGCCTATGAAGCGGTATATAAGTCTACTGCTATTGCTATTGCTATTTGTGGTATTTTCTCTTCAGATAGCAATAGCAATAGCAGTTAGACTTATATACCGCTTCATAGGGCTTTCAGCCCTCTCTAAGTGGTTTACAGAGTCAGCATATTGCCCCCAACAACAATCCGGGTCCTCATTTTACCCACCTCGGAAGGATGGAAGGCTGAGTCAACCCTGATAGGCACTTCTATTTTGTTCACCTATTATATAGCAGGCTTTTTTTTTTTTAAAAAAAAGACAAATCTATAGAAGTTCTAGCAGTGTAGTTCTACCATTGATTATTAGTTCCGATGTGAAAACTGAATTCCAACAATTGAATTCAAAAAGAGATGTTACTGTTGTATTAAGTTGAATGGATTTTTTTCAAAAGAGAAATGGAAAAAATGTACGTAGCTCCATGAGGGTTGTTGAAATATAATTCTTAGCAAATCTAGACACATAGAATCTACATTCTAATTTTTAATACAAAGCTAAATAATACAGTATCTGGTTGCAATTCTAGAGTCCCCGGAAGGAGATCCCATAGGATTTCCTCTTTACATTCTCTTTCATTGTGTTTGCTGTGGAATATTCTTCAGATGTTGTCTTAATGCTTGCATATTTGTTGAGTGCACTTTCCTTTCCTTTTGATACTGTTATTTAACATGCAGTCCTGCTGGATTATAAAGTCTCTTACCTGCCAATATATTTAATTGCTGACAGATGATAAGTTGGTTTTTAGGAGTTGATATGACTGCCCAGAGTTACCTTGTAGTAAGATGGGTGGTCAATAAATCTAATAAAATAAAATAAATAAATAAATAAAATAATAAAATAAATAAAATAAAATAATACAATAATAATAAAATAATACAATAAAATAAAATATAAAATACAATAAAATAAAATATAAAATACAATAAAATAAAATATAAAATAAAATATAAAATATAAAATAAAATATAAAATATAAAATATAAAATAAAATATAAAATATAAAATATAAAATATAAAATATAAAATATAAAATATAAAATATAAAATATAAAATATAAAATATAAAATATAAAATAATATAAAATATAAAATATAAAATATAAAATATAAAATATAAAATAATAATATAAAATATAAAATATAAAATATAAAATATAAAATATAAAATATAAAATATAAAATATAAAATATAAAATATAAAATATAAAATATAAAATATAAAATATAAAATATAAAATATAAAATATATAAAATATAAAATATAAAATATAAAATATAAAAAAATATAAAATATAAAATATAAAATATAAAATATAAAATATAAAATATAAAATATAAAATATAAAATATAAAATATAAAATATAAAATATAAAATATAAAATATAAAATATAAAATAATATAAAATATAAAATAATATAAAATATAAAATAAAATATAAAATAAAATAATAAAATTTAATTAAAAATAAAATGAAATGTGGGTAGATAGATGGATGGATAATGTTACCCATGAGTATGGTGTATTACATGAGGATATCTCTTCAATATTATTCCCATAACTTTCAACCCTCTGTGGTAGTTTATAATAAGAGCAGGCAACCCAGTCAGTTTCCATGCTGAAAGCTGGACATGAAACTGACTTTTTCAAGTCCTAGACCAACACACACCAGCTTTCTAGGTAAATTCCTCAAAGGGCTAGAAGCCTTCATAAGTAGAATTTCATATCTGAAAAATCCCCCTTTCTTTCTGGTCCCACCAAAGCACATTGATAGCCACACACAAACTACAAAACAAAAATGGTTATTTTCCTGTTATCCTGTTATTCTGTCTGTGATGAAGTCTATCCAAGCCCAAAGAAAGTCCAGGATGGTATAGGATCTACTGCCATGGGGATGGGGGTTGGACTAGAAGATTTCCAAGGTCCCTTCCAACCCTATTATTCTGTCTGGTATGTTCTATGATGGACCTTTAGGTACATGGGATCCAAGTCATTGATTTAGGGCTTTAAAGATAAGGAGCATATTGAAATCTGCTCTTGGATTTCAGCCTGAAGAGTGGTAGGGAGAAGCCCTGTATTTTGTATCTTATCAGTCATAGTAATTACTAGCCTTGCCATTTCTGACAAAATACATTGTTGGGGTTTGGATTGGATCCCAGGTGTTGTTGTGGCAAAGAGTTGTGTGAAGTGAGGTTGTTAATTCAAGCTGGAAGAAAGACGAGAGAAAGCAGAGGGCAAAGTGCCAGGTGTGTGCGATTCATGGCCATCCAGATGTTGCTGAAATCCCTCTAAGACTCGCCCCAGGGGCATGCTGGATGGCTCTGTTGGGAGATCTGGAAGGCTTCGGCTTCTGCCCTCTTACTAAGATAAATAAATGACTAGGTCCCAGTGACTGGAGGGAGAGTTTTAGGCATTGAAAGCTGGGGTAGAGGAATGAATAAGCGATATTGTGTAAAGGAATCCTTACGCCTTGCATTAACATTTACTATGAGAATCTATAACTTTAATAAAATATGGTGGCTGTGCTGTTGCCCTTCCAGCAGTCTCATTCCAACTTGAGGAATGCAGCAGTAAAAATAGAGAGACTTACCATTTCCTGAGCAGATGGTGACTAAAAGGAAAATTGCTCATTTACTTAACCTGCTCATCAATAAAACACAGTTTGCTTTAAATGCGACTTCAGTTTCTAGCCCCTGCATGCCTTTATGGCGTAAATCTGGGTGTTCTTTCCAACAGCATTCAGTCCAGAGACCTCCAGACAAGGCAAGCATCGCTCCTGGGACAACGTGAGGATTAGGCAAGCAAAAACAGCCTGCAATTGAAAGCACCCTATTCATAAATGACATTATCTTGGATTATTTCTGGGAAAATATTCAGATGGTGAATTATTAATACTTATTTAATGTTGCGGTGCGAAGCGCTCCTGTTCAGGGAGATCAGCCTATCAGTCTCAAGGTCTCCCAAGACTCACTTCTCTTTCCCCTTCTTCTTTCCACTGATTTCCCCCCCTCTGAATTCATATTATTTTAATACATTTGCAAAACCAGGGTTCGGGCAATCCTCTAGCTAGGATTCTGCCCAGTTCAGCGAACCCCCAAATGCCACTTCTGGCTGGCCATGCCCACCTCTCCCCTCCCAAGAGTCTCCACATGGCCCATCATGCCAGGTATGTGCAGTGGCTCAGGGAGGGGGGAAATGGGCCTACCAAAGGTTCTGGAAGTCTAGAAATGGACCTGTTTCTGGCCTCCGGAGTGCCTCTGAGTTCAGGGGAAGTAGTTTTCACCCACCCAGAGGCTTGAGGAAAGCCTCCAGAGCTTGGGGAGGGTGAAAAATGCCCCCCCGATGCATCAGGCCGACTAGGCCATGAACACCATGACCACACCCACCCAGTAACAGGGCAGTGAACCCTTTGCTGCAATTTTTGAAGCCCATTATGTTCAACACAATGCTGTTTCTTTGAGTGGAGTATATGTAAGGTGACCAGATTTTCAGATTGGTAAAGAGCGACACCTTTGACTGGGGGGGGGGGGGGGGGGCTGATTAAAAATTTTATATGGAGCAACAAAAATTTTCATACAACGCAAAAATAGTATTGTAATATTTTTTTTATTTCAATATAACTACAATTTACAAATATAAATTGTAACTGTTGCCAAACATCAAAATTTTGACCATGTGACCATGAGGATGCTGCAAAGGTCGCTAAGTGTGAAAAATGGTCGCTAAGTGTGAAAAATGGTCATCAGTCACTTTTTTCAATACCATTATAACTTTGGTCACTAAGCCCATTATACCACCTTTCTTGCCACAGTTCTTAAGTGAATAATTGCAGCTGATAAGTTAGTAGCATAAGTGAATCTGGTTTCCCCATTTGACTTTGTCAAAAGGTGATTATATGACCCCAGGACACTGAAACCATCATAAATACGAATCTGTTGCCAAACATCAAAATTTTGATCCCGTGACCATGAGGATGCTGCAATGGTCGCTAAGTGTGAAAAATGGTCATCAGTCACTTTTTTCAATGCCATTGTAACTTTGGTCACTAAGCCCATTATACCACCTTTCTTGCCACAGTTCTTAAGTGAATAACTGCAGCTGGTATTTTGTATTTTGGATAGAATCTTTTTTTAAATAGTCTAAGACAATTTAAAAAAAGAATCCACACAGAATAAATTGAAGTAAAACATTTCAAAGTATTGTGCATAGAATTTTTAAAATTGGTTTCACCTCAATTTATTTTGGATAGAATCTTTTTTTAAATAGTCTAAGACAATTTAAAAAAAGAATCCACACAGAATAAAACTATTTTAAAAAATCCTATGCACAATAAATAAAATATTATTTTAAAATACATTAAAAAAATAAAAGAAAAAAACCCAGCTCGCTTACCAGCAGGCACAAATGAGCACTCCAAGTCAATCCAGAATGATGTAGATGTTAATACAAAGAACTGAACAAATTAAAATGGTGAAATTAGTCAGGGAAATATTTTTCAAAGAAACTTTGCCAACATTTTTTCCACACGAGCCGACCTGCAACCTCCGTGCCCCTCCCCTCTGGAAAATCCAGGAAGTAACACTCGCTACCTCTCTAGCCAAGTATTTCCTGGAGATCTATGGTACTGGGTCATCTTTTCTTATAAAAGTGAGTAAAAAGGGGCGGGGGGAGGTCCGTTTTCTTGCTTTAAAGTTTTAATATCTTCAATGAAAGTACTGAGACAGAGAGAGAGAGGTTAGAAAGAGTGTCTTTTGTTTTGCCCCGGTTAGGATTTCTTAAGCAAATCCGCTGGGCTTTCAACATGAAGCCAAAAAATCTGGACTTTTTAAAAACATCCCGGGACACGGGACAAATTGTTATAAATTGTGACTGTCCCGCTGAAATCGGGATGTCTGGTCACCTTAAGTATATGGTGCTATTCTATTTTTGTTCTTGTTGGAATGTATATCACTTACAGTTGGTTATATGACTGAAGAATATAGAATTGAAAGAAAATCATGATGGGTTCCCAAGCCTTCTGATACTTGTTGTGGGAGATGCCATTTTGGCTAAATAAATCTTGCTTCAGAAATGAATTTTGTGACACAATGGTATAAACCCGTGATGGTGAAGCTATGGCATGCAGAGCCATATTTGCCAGCACGGCAGCCCTCAACTCCGGCATGCATGTGCGTGCTGACCAGCTGATTTTTGGCCTTCTGGAGGGCCGGGGGAGGCCATTTTCACCCTCCCCAGGCTTCAGGAAAGCCTCCGGAGCCTAGAGAGGGCGAAAAACAGACCCCAAATCCCTGAATTTCCAGTTGGGCCATTGGGCCTGTTTTTTGCTCTCCCCAGGTTCCAGGGGCTTTGTTGAAGCCTCGGGAGGGTGAAAATGGCCTCCCCCAGCCCCCTGGAGGCCTTGGGAAAGGCTTCAGAGCCTGGGGAGGGCAAAAATCCCCCCAGCATGGGGATCACGTCTGTGTGGGGTGTGGGATGTGGGGTGTGTGTGATGTTGCTCGCACATGCATAGGGGGTTATGTGCGCTTGTGCAGGTGGGTGGGCACACGTGTGTGCTTTAGTACGCATGTGCTTTAGTGCACGCACACACAGAGTTTTGGCACACTTTAGAGAAAGGTTAGCCATCACGGGTATAAACAATTACCTGGTTAGCCATTCAGATGGGTTGGATGGCAATCCTTCTCAACCAGCACAGTCAATGCCCATACTCAGCAAGGATGATGGGAACCATATGTCACTGCATCCGGAAGGGGGTTGAGGTTGGGAAGGCTACTCTATAGAGATGCACTGAAATATTTGAAGGAAACCGGCCTTTGATAAGATAGGTAGAAGATTATTCAGGATTATTACGTGCTAAATTTATATCAGGGTGGAGATTCTCTCACTCTCCAGATGACTCTGAAATCCAGCTCTGAGTCCTTACATGATCCACCATTAGGGGTAATAACAGCTATCATGCTATAGCATAACCCTTTCTTTCCGCATCAATTATACATCTATTTCATTGTTCTCTACCTCCTCTTCTTGCTTTTTTGAAGGAGTGGACCAGCATACCCCAAAAAATGAAAGGAAATCTCCCAATCTTTGGAAAAATAATTAAATAAAACTGACAACGATCAAATTGTTAATTGTAATAAACAACAAAATTGGAAAGTTTTAATTTTTTTTTTAAAAAAAAGCAACTTCATGGTCAGTCTGAGCTTACAATTGCCTTCCTGAGCATTCCAGCCCAATTGTATGATCATAGTCACAATCACTAACAAATTGGCCAAATGTCTATGGCAGAGGTAGTCAACCTGGTCCCTACCTCCCACTAGTGGGCGTTCCAGCTTTCATGGTGGGCGGTAGGGGTTTGCTGCAACTCTGCTTTATAAATTTTATAAAGTTACTTCCCTACTTTATAAATCACCATTACTGTGGAACCGGAGGGCGGTTAGAAAATTTGACTACTAACAGAGATACAAAAGTGGGTGGTAGGGATAAAAAGGTTGACTACCCCTAGTCTACGGGGTGATGATTCTCAGTCATCCAGGTCATTGTTGTCCCAAAGGTGCTTTTTCAAGAGGCAACTGGACTTTCTGGGTTTTTCTTCAAAGACGTTTCACTTCTCATCCAAGGGCTGGAGAAGGTGGCTAACCTGGCATTTTAATTTCTGCAATATACTCTACACGGGACTGCCCTCGAAGACTATACAGAAGCTGCTGTTGGTCTAGACTGCAATGGCAACAGCAGTTATGGGTATGCCAAGATCTGCTAATCTAAACACCTCTGCAACATACTGGCTAACATTAGGTTTCTGGGTGCAGAATTCAAGATGCTGGTTGTCACCTATGTCCATGATATAGTAGTGCCTTGTTATTTAGTAGATGGTCTTTTTCCTGTTGTGTCTGTCTGCTCTGTAAATTTTGATAGGGTCAGCGTGTTTCTGGTGCCATCTATCAAGACAATGCCCCCTGGTGGTGTGTCTTCCCTATCGTAGCAACTGCCCTCTGAAATAACCTGAATGCCTCTGACCTTGCTCCCTTTTAAGTGTGTGTTAGAGATCTGGCTCTTTCCTCAAATGTTGAGTTTAATTACAATGTAGGCTCATTATGGGTTTGTTTTATTATTATTGTGTTGACTTCTAATTTGGCCACTTTTACTTTTTTTATGGTGTGATTGTTGTTTTGACTTTCTATGATTTTACTCTACATGCCATCCATTGTTGTTCTAAGTAGGCAGTCTACCATTAATAAATAAAGAAAAAAGTACATGTAGTCCTTGAGTTACAGCAGATCACTTAGTGACTCTTCAAAGTTACAACAGTTTGGAAGTTGATTAGCATTTGTATGCCGCCCACTCCCAGGGGGACTCTGGGCGGCTTACAGACAGCAAGGGAATATAAAAATTAAAAATAGAAATACAGTTATTTAAAATTACACAACATACATACCACTTAAAATGGGGCTGGATGCTGATCAACAGCCCCAGGCCTGCCGGAACAGCCAGGTCTTAGTAGCTTTACGGAAGGCCGGAAGAGTAGTGAGGGTCCGGATCTCGACGGGGAGATCATTCCATAGGGCCGGGGCAGCAACAGAGAAGGCCCTCCCTTGGGGGGGTCGCCAGCCGACATTGACCCGCCGATGGCACCCAGAGGAGGCCCAATCTGTGTGATCTTATCGGTCTTTGGGAGGTAAATGGCAGCACTGAAAAAGGTGACATATGACCATTTTTCACACTTATGACCATTGTGTCATCCCTATGGTCACATGATCAATTCAGATGCTTAGCAACTGACTCATATTTATAGCAATAGCAATAGCAGTTAGACTTATATACCGCTTATAGGGCTTTCAGCCCTCTCTAAGCGGTTTACAGAGTCAGCATATCGCCCCCACAGTCTGGGTCCTCATTTCACCCACCTCGGAAGGATGGAAGGCTGAGTCAACCTTGAGCCGGTGAGATTAGAACCACTGAACTGCAGATAACAGTCAGCTGAAGTGGCCTTCAGTATTGCACTCTAACCACTGCGCCACCTTGGCTCTTATGACAGTTGCAGTGTCCCAGGGCCACGTGATCACCTTTTGTGATCTTCTGACAAGCAAAGTGTCAGGCCTGCAGCCGATTCCTTTTGGGATCTTTGCCTGCTACACTAATATTCTATTCTACTATGCTGTTTCATTAGTGGGGAATTGGGAGGGGGAGTAGAATGTGATGTTGTTAAAATAAAATTCCTTTCTGGAATCCAAGGTCATCCTTTGTCTCTGCACCTCTGCACCTGACCGGAATTGGATGGGTGGAACTGCCAGCATGGCAGTGGAAGATCGGACCATGTGATGGACTTGTGGGTGTGTGGGTAGGATCTTGAACCTTCAATTGGATGGGGAAAACTCAGGAAGCTCAGATTCGAGTTTTCCCAGATGTGCCAACATGACTCTCTTTATAAATTGGAACTTTGAGGAATACTTTGCCTTGGACTCTGATTTAATTTTGGATGCTATTTGACACAAAGTCTGACACAAAGTCAGTGGGGAAGCTTCCCCATTAGTAACCCTGTTACTAACTTAACACCTGCAGGGATTCGCTTAACAACTGAAGCAAGAAAGATTGTAAAATGGGACAAAAATCACTTAAGAACTGTCTCGCTTAGCAACAGAAATTTTGGGCCCAATTGTGGTTGTAGATCGAGAACTACCTGCCATAAAAGCAATTCAATCGGAACCAAATTGGTAAATTCACGAGCTGAACTGGAATAAAGCTACTGAAATAAAATCCGGGGATCTTAAAAAGTGGTGTGATTTTTTTTGTTTAACTGATATTGCTAAAAGATGGACCGTGTTTGCAAAAAGAGTCATACTATTTCCATATCTGGGTAACACAGCACTATGGGGAATTTTCTTTCCACTGCCTCTGCTTCCTTGCTAAGGAGAGAAGAAGAAAGAAAGAAAGAAAGAAAGAAAGAAAGAAGGAAGGAAGGAGGGAAGGAAGGAAAGGAAGGGAAGAAAGAAAGAAAGAAAGAAAGAAAGAAAGAAAGAAAGAAAGAAAGAAAGAAAGAAAGAGAGTCCGTCTTCTTAGTTCATCATCCATGGATTCTCAAGGAGTGGCCAATTACATCAGGGTCCATCATTAAAAATGCTTTGTGTTTCTTCTCCCTACCACCATGAAATTCAGTAATTTTCATTTCATTTATTTCATTTATACTTTATTTGTATGCCGCCCTTTTCCCTGAGGGGACTCAGGGCGGCTCACAGTTGAAAGTGGGGGCGGGGGGAAGACAGACAAGTTACAAACATAGAGTCATACACCGTTAAAAACACAACAGTCACACCATTCGAGTGGGGTTACAAGTCGTTAGCCCCAGGCCTGTTGGAACAGCCAGCTTTTAAGGGCTATGCGGAAGGTCTGGAGGGTGGTGAGGGTACGAATCTCCACGGGGAGTTCGTTCCAGAGGGTCGGAGCAGCCACCGAGAAGGCTCTCCTCCGGGTAGTTGCCAGTTGACAGTAAGGAGATTGAGCACTCCCATTCTAAACTTTTCCATCCTAATAAACATGGCACTGCGGTCAAGCTTCTAATCACATGGTTTGGAAGACACATTTGCCTAAATAGAGCAACAACTGTACTGCATAGTTCATTCCTGCATGGATCATGCCCTCCCTTCCCATTCCAACTGCTGAAAGGGTTAAATTTTCAGGGCTTTGGAACTTATTCAGTGTCCCATTAGGAACTCCTCTAGCAATGAGAAAGGCATCGTTGGTGTAAGAAAAGGGTTAATTATAGGTCCCAGCCTACAGTAATATATTCTCTGAATTATTCCCATTTCTAATGAGGCTTATCTTTTTTATTTACCCACAGCTATTAATTACCAAAATATTTTTCAATATTTATAAATTCAGGATAAGGAGATCCAAAAGAAAGAGTCTCCCTTAATGAGGCTTGCACTGTTATTTACCCAGCTATCAATTACATAAATGTTCAATTTGTAAGGCTATAAACGTACAAGTCTTGCATAACAAGAAAAGCAGATTAATTAATCTTTACTAAAAGTTTCTTACATGTTAGAAAGTCTTATTTATGCTACTAAAGTAAGCTTACATTTATTTATGCAAAAATGTACTGATTATTAACATAGTGTTGATTTTCAATACTCCAGCGTTACTCCAAGTTGCTTTTTTTAAATTTTGCATGTAACTTGTCCAAACTTTTGATATATAGGCCCATATGTATTTCTCCTTCAGCCTAATCAAGAAATATTAAAAGGTAGAGCCTCAGAATTGTAATTGAGAACTAATTTTCAGATGCTTATCTCTGGTTGCCTTCTGATTAAACGTAATTTGAGGAAAATCAAAATGTCATATTATCTTTGTGGCTAAGCTTTTGATCAACATGTGAGATTATCTGCAGAAAGGGCTCCCCTTAGTGGTAACTTGAAGTCTCACACAGATAACTCAGAATCCAGAAAGGAATTTAGACCAGGTGCCTATTATCTTCAGGTTTTATTAATCCTTTGCCAGCTCACCTTTACTTTTAAAATTAAAGGCATATGCTTATCTGATTAAGCTATGAGAATTGCTGAAGACCAGCTTCTAATATTTGCAGATCCTATGGTGGTATTGCTCAAGGTTTTTATAATTAAAGGATAAATTAATTAAAAAAAAAGAATCATCAAGATGAATATACCTACATAAACAGGCACAAATTGCTGATTATTATTAGTGAGTACTTATGTCCAGATGATATTCCAGATCATGTTTTATTGCAAGAAAATGCTGTCAAGTGACTTCTTTGTCTATTAGACATTCTTGGAAATGTGGAGAGGGTTCCATCACTGACCAGTTTCCTTTTTCATTAAAGCTGCTGGAGATTCTGTATCTCCCACTCCCAAGTGAATAGGGTAGTTGGTTATGATTTTCTTTTTCAGCAGCATTCCTGTTTCTTTCATATGGGACACAAACATCCAGATAACCAAAAGATGGCAGCACAATTTTCTGTATCTCTTTGCTGCCACCCAGTGGTTGTATGGAAGCTACATGAACATTTCTTCATGGTGCAGTTAGCATCTAAGACAGTGTTTCTCAACCTTGGCAACTTGAAGATGTCTGGACTTCAACTCCCAGAATTCCCCAGCCAGCGAATGCTGGCTGGGGAATTCTGGGAGTTGAAGTCCGGACATCTTCAAGTTGCCAAGGTTGAGAAACACTGATCTAAGATCTGGCAGTTGTGTGTGTCATCTTGTTCCTTCCTTCAGGCAGAAAAACGTTTTTAATGTAAATTTGAAAAAGGACTTTTCCTGTCAAATCTGACAGAATTAAAATTATCGGCGCTAACATGCCCACAGACACTTCTTTTGGTAACCCACGAAGATCCCTGACTTTCCAACATGGTTTCTTTTTTCTCAATTCTCTTCATTCAAATAAAAGTATTGCAGCAAACTAGATGAACATCTTCAAATATACCATGTTTCCCTGAAAATAAAATATTTTCTTTTGACCCAAAATAAGCCCTAGGCCTTATTATCAGGAAGGTCTTATTATTTTTGAGGTGCAGGAGGTGGCGAGCGTTATCACCTCATGGCTACTGCTGTGTTGCAATATTTTTAGGGATGGCTTATTTTCGGGGGAGGGCTTATTTTAGTGCATATGCTCAAAAGCCTGATTGGGCTTATTATCTGGGGAGACCTTATTTTCAGGGAAACAGGGTACTTGTCATTGACAATAATGTTTCGGGGCCCAACATTACCTCCATATTCGCAGCTTGGGATTTTTTTTCCCTGGAAATGTACCTGAATGCTTGATAAAGAAAAGAAATATCAATGGGGATGGCTAGAAGTCTTTTGTGGTGCTCGAGGAAATCAGCCTTCTGGGAACGTGCCCCATCAAAACCGCGGTCGACAAAAGCGCGCTCGACGAAAGCGCGTACGTGACGTCATCACAGCGCGACGAAAAAAAATGAAATAAAAATAAAATTAAAGCAAGCCGATTCACATAAACGTAAGGGTTAGGTTTAGGGTTAGGGTTAGGGTTAGGTTAAGGGTTAGGGTTAGGTTTAGGGTTACGTTAAGCGTTAGGGTTACGTTTAGCGTTAGGTTAAGGGTTAGCGTTAGGTTTAGCGTTAGGTTAAGGGTTAGGTTTAGGGTTAGGTTTAGGGTTAGGTTTAGGGTTAGGTTAAGGGTTAGGTTTAGGGTTAGGTTTAGGGTTAGGTTTGGGGGGGTTAGGGTAAGGTTTTCGCTTTAATTTTAAATTTACCGCTCACAGCGCGATGTTTTCGTCGCGCTGTGATGATGTCACGTACGCGCTTTCGTCGAGCGCGCTTTTGTCTACCGCGGTTTTGTGGTGGAACCTCTGGGAAAGGAGGGTTTTAGGGCTAAGCACATCTAGAATGGCAGCCATTTTGTGAAGAGTCCAACCACTGCAGATTGCCCGAGAATTCCAGCTGCTTAAAAGTCTCCCAGCCCTTACCAAGAACTTGTCTTTAGGCTAGTTAGAGAAATACCTTATTTCTTATGGGGTTGGCCTGTTGCTACAGAAACAGGACAGAGGGTAGACTTCAAAAGCTAATCTAGTGTTAGGTTACATATTAAGTTAAAAATGGATAGGTAATCAGCCTCTGGCATGATTCCTATTTGAAAGCAAATGCATTTCACCTGCACCCACTTAACACAGCACACATTTAATTAAGGAGGCTGCAGGTATGTGCTTAGGTGGGGAATGCAGCGCTACATTCTTATTCTGTCTACGCAATATGTGCTTAACTTCAGATCAGTTTTTTGTATTAGTAATAAATTAGTATTACCTTCCGTAGTTGATGCTTCCTGACTCCCTGCTATCTTTTGCGCAAGTTTGCAGTTGTCAAAATGAATAATATACAGCATCAATTTAAAACCTCTGTTTCACTGTGCTCAGCTGTAATAGTTTCACTCTATCTCAATTCTGTTGGTTGCTATTATATCCTCGCCTGTTTAAAATTCCTTAAGACTTTCATGAGCACATCAATTATAAGTAGTAAGTATTTATTAAAATTCTGCTTAAGTTAAAGAGTGCGCACTCCTTTGGGGAATTGTTTACGCCCTTCCCATATATAGTGAGTTCAGACATTAAGGGAACTGAGAAGAGTGATAATGCAAGGGAGAAAAAGAGTATAGCCTTATAGGTGCCTCTTCATATATTCCATTATAGTATATTAAGTAATTCCTATTTGCCTATCTAGCCAAGAAAATAGACAAATAGATCATCAAACAAATCAACCCAGAGTTCCTACTGAAGACACAAATGACCAGGCCCAAATTATACTTTGGACACATTATGCAAAGCTCTCTGGGATAGTCTATCAATCCATCCACCAGCATAGAACTGGAAGGGACCTTTGAGGTCTTCCAGTCCTACCCCTTGCCCAAGCAGGGCACCCTATACAATTTCAGGCAAGTGACTGTGCAGTCTCTTCTTAAAAGCCTCCAGTGATGGGGCACCCACAACTTCTGAAGGCAAGCTGGTCCACTGGTTAATTGTCATCCGTCTTAGGCAGTTTCTCCTTAATTCCAGATTGATTCTCTCCTTGATTAGTTTCCATCCATTGTTTCTTGTCTTGCCCTCTGGGGCTTTATAATGCTGAGAAAGAAAAAGAAGAAGACCAGAGCAAGATGGATGGACTTGTTTACCGTGGCAATGGGTGAGCATTGGAAAGGCCTGAAGAATCAGATTTGGGAACGATCCTCCAGGAGAAAATCTATCTACTTGTAGAGTCAATATCAACTTGATGATACATAATCTATCAATTTGTCTGCCAATGGCAAGCCAAAGGTGGGGAAATCAATCAATCAATCAATCAATCACTGTTTTCTAGACTGCAGCCAAGAAAAGCATCCAACCAAGTGTATAAGCTCCTCTTATACGAATTGTTGATTGCATTTAGATCAGAGTTGGTTTGATTCAAATTGAATATTCTATTTGGTGAATCTAGTTGAAAAAACTCATGGTGGGATCTAAACTTTCTGTTCTTGCAGATTTGATTGCATTTTCTTTGACTTGAATGTCTGAATCAAAGCTTGGCATAGCCTTAAGACAAAGCTCTCAGTTTCTCCCTCATAAAGTCCTTGCATTTAATGAACTCCTGGTTAATCGTAGCGGCAAAGAGTCTGCTGTTCAGAGGGGTTGCAGTGTTTCTCATTTCTTTATTAAACTATAAAAATCAATTTAAAAAAAAATCCATTTAAAAACCTCACATAAAAAAAAGACATCACCTTGACTCACCCATAAAGTATCATATTAATGAACCTGCATCTTTTGATCAGCTATGAACTCCAAGCAGGAAAGAAAATGAAAAAAAAAAAACCTTTCATGGGGCCAGCAGCTGATTATGAAATGTTACCGCTCCACTCATTTCAGCATGCCCGTTGAAAAGGAAGGATTATCCTTCCTGTAGTTAACTGCATTTCGTTTTACCCCAGTAGTCAGAGTGACTGTTGCACAGCGCAGCACCTGATACAACAGCGATCATCAGATTAAAATAAATGGATCACTTCCAGGGTTCCTTTTATTTATTTATTTTTTAAGAAATAAATTCTCAGTTGTCCCACACTCCTGAGAAGAAGTTTGAACATGCTTTACTGTAGGTGTTATTTATATCCGTGCAGCTCCCTATTGGCATCATTAAAGCAATATTTGCAGCTTGAATAGAAAATGGTTCAGGGATTTAAAGAAAAAGGGGCAATAGCCAATTGTCTTTTAGCGCAGCAGGGAAGTGGATGAGCCCTTTAATATCAGGAAATTAGGAATTTAGAAAATTAGGAATTATGTTAACCAGATAGAACGGATCAGCAAATCAACTCCACAGAAAGCTAAAAGTACTTTTATTGAGTTTGGCTATACAGTACAGGTAATTCTAATTGAACAACACTAATTGGGATTGGAAACTCACGTCATTTAAGCAACACAATTGTAGGTCTAGAAAATCATACAATTATGCCGCGTAGCCACATCAGTCCTGGCAGTCCCAGTTGCCATTGTTCAATGAGGACTGCCTGGGTTGTTATGCAAGGACCTCACATGATCATGACTTTTGACTTCCTGCCGACTTCCCCAATTATTTTGCTTGTGGAAAGCCAGCAGGGAAAATTGCAAATAGCTATCATGTGATTGCAGGATTCTGCAAGGGCTGTAAGTATGAGGTCTTGTCGTAACTATCACTTGTTCAATGCTGTTGTAAGTTTGATTGGTTGCTGACGAGTGGTCGTTAAATGAGGATAAGCTATAGGAAGGTCTTTGCACTGGGTCACTTCCAAATGTTACCTTGTTGTTCTGGACTTCATGCTTCAGCCCCTTTTACAGTGGTGGGATTCAGCCAGTTCGCACCTATTCGGGAGAACCTGTTATTAACTTTCTAAACAGTTCAGAGAACCGGTTGTTGGAAGAAATCTCATTTTGTGTTTTTCCACTTTACAGGGCTAATCCTGTAAGTAAGTAAGTAAGTAAGTAAGTAAGTAAGTAAGTAAGTAAGTAAGTAAGTAAGGAAGGAAGGAAGGAAGGAAGGAAGGAAGGAAGGAAGGAAGGAAGGAAGGAAACATTCTGGGGTTGTCTCTAGCCTAATCTTTATTGCCCTGCTTATAGAAACTGCCTCTCCGGTTAACCCTTATTACATTGTAACAGCTAAGGCGAAGCGCCATGACCACCTAGTCACATGACCACCAAGCCCCACCTATCCAGCTGGTCATTAGGGCAGAGAACTGGTTGTTAAATTGTTTGAATCCCACCACTGCCCTTTTGCCTAAGTAATAACTTCCCACACATCTCGATCAAGGTCATATTTCTTATTCTCTACATATACAAGACCTATTGGGTCACATTTTAAGACTAGAGTCAGAGTTCAAATCTCAGGAAGCTGAATACCCTTTGGCAAAACATTTTCTTTGGTTTTTCTAACCTGATTTACTGGTTCTCACATGATGAATATAGTCCGTGCTCAGTACTCTGAATGTAAATGTAAGCTTTTCAGGATGAAAAGCTGAAGGAGAGGACTATGATATCACTCTAATGTTTGCAACAGTTCTTTATCTGGGAGAAAAGACAACAACATTAGAAGGGGAAATAGATTAATTGATACCGTAAGAGAATGGTAGTTGTAAATGGATAGATTATGAAATTTCATTATGCAGCATTATGTAACATTCTGAAGTCAAGCTTTCAGCTAAAGTTAAACCAAATGTAAGGAAGGCCATCATGGGGATTTCATGGCTCAACAAGCCCCTCTCATGAAAGTTTATACCAATTTTGGGCTGGCACATTTCTTTGTCTCTAGTTATGTTCTTCATTTCAAGAGTCCTTCAAAGAGCTCCGGGGGCACAGTGGTTAGAATGCGGTATTGCAGACTAACTCTGCTGACTGCCAGCAATTTGATCTTGACCAGCTCAAGGTAGACTCAGCCTTCCATCTTTCCAAGGTTGGAAAAATGAGGACCCAGATTGTTGGGGGCAAAATGCTGACTCCGTAAACTGCTTAGAAGGGGCTGTAAAAGCACTACGAAGCAGTATACAGAAAGTTCTCGACTTACACCAGTTCATTTAGTCACCGTGTGAAGTTACAATGTCACTGAAAAAAGTGACTTAGGGCCATTTTTCACATTTACGATGGTTGCAGCATCCCCATGGTTGTGTGTTCAAAATTCAGGCACTTGACAATTGACAAATATTGACGGTTCCAGTGTCCGGGGGATTGCGACTTTCTGGCTAACAAAGTCAATGGGGAAGCCAGATCAACCATGTTACTAACTTAACCAATGCTGTGATTCACTTAACAGTCATGGCAAGAAAGGTTGTAAAATGGGACAAAGCTCATTTAACAACAAAAATGTTGGGCTCAATTGTGGTCATAAATCGGGGACTACCTGTATAAATCAAAGTGCTATTGTTATTGTTATTCAATGGTTAATTTCTGAATTTTCTTGTTGGTTTTCCTGTTTCTCTGTAATTAGCTGGGATGTCTTTTCCCTTAATATTATATATTAACGTATTAAGTATTTTAAGTATTTGGCTGCATTTGGCAGGAGAAAGGTACACATATTCCGTTTCCAGGGGTTTTTAAAGTAAGCATTCAGCAACACTGCTAGGCTGCAGGGGTCTGGGACAAGGTATCCTGTGTAATTTCTGGTTCCATGCATACTCTTGGAGGCTTCACATTTAGTTTGCTCCTTTCTCTCCTCCTCCCTCCCTTTATCAGACAGTGTCCATTTGTGTTTGTGTCTGTGTGTATCTTATCTTCTTTTCTCATTTCTCCAAACAGCCCATAAGGATAAGGAGGAGAAATAATAGAAAGAAGAAGGACTGGATCTCTGACGAATTGTAATTTAATATGATTTGATGTAATGCTGTCTTTGAAGCAAGGTTACACAATTGCACTTGGTGGACCGCTAAGTATTTTATGGCTTCTCAATATAGACAGCTATTCCTCCCCTTGGTCATGGCAGGATGGGTAGAGATGTTCCCATGGAGAAGACCATGGGATCCCAGCACAGTGACCAACAGGATAACCTCAGCCAGCTCTTGTGTGATGGATTTTTATTAGGTCAATTTGCCAACCTAAGGTAGCCTGATTTTGCTATTTTTAAGATTCTAGGTTGTACATTATATTGTTAGCAGCCTGAATCTAGCATATGCAGTCTAAGTAAAACTTTATGAGCAATTAAAATCAGTTGTTTTAAAAAAAAGTGAATTCAGGAAAAGCTCTAAAAGTTCTCATTCTAAATTCCAAACTCCTTAAAACTGAGAGCACAGAATAAGAATCCAAATGGAAATATGCAACAGTTAAGGAAAAATTAATAAATATATTCTGCAACTGGAGCTGGGAGGCTGATGTTCCTGAGGATAACACCTTGCCTTTACTCTTAAAAACCTCAGAGTAGGGCATCACAGAAACACATTGTCATTGTCCCAAAGGTGCTTTTTCAAGAGACAACTGGATTTTCTGGTTTTCAGAGCTGAAGTAGCTTCTTGGATGAGAAGCAAGACGTCTTCAAAGAAAAAATCCATAAGATGCATTTAGATCCTAAAAAACTGGCCTCTATGTATCTGAATTTACAACCTAAATGCTGGAGATGTGATTGTGCTGATGCTACATACTAACATATATGGTGGACTTGTAAAAAGGTTAAAGCATTTTGGATAAAAATATGGTGGATTATGCAAAATGTTCTTAAAAAAAGGATAAAGTTTACCCCTCTGTTATTTTTGTTAGGTATAATTACTGATTGTACAGTTGTAGAGATTAACCTGATTTTGCATTTAATAAAGACTGCTGGTGGCGCAATACTGGAAGAAGGAAGATTTGCCTACTATTCAAGAATGGACATTAAAAGTAACAAACCTAGCAGAGATGGCTAAAATATCAGCATATCTCAAGGACCATTCAAATGAGAGATATAAACTGGAGTGGAGAAGATGGATTGACTATACTCAAAATAAATATAGGACTTAGAAATTTCAGATATGACTGAAGAAACAAGGAATGATATAATTTGTTTAGAGCTAGCCTAGCAAAGAGGAGTTAAAGCTCCAATGAAAGATAATACCAACTTTTTAAAAAGTTTAGCTTAGAATATCTTTGTTAAAGATTTATACCCTGTATTGGTTCTGGGAAGCCGGAGGGATGGGGAGGTTGGGGTGGGGGTTTGGGTGGGGTGGGTAGGGGGAGGGAGGTAAACATTTGTAAAAGTTTTTTTTTCAAAATTTTCAATAAAAAAAAAGAAAAAATCCCAAAAATCCAGTTGTCTCTTGAAAAAGCACCTTTGGGACAACCATGACCTGGATGACTGAGAATCTACATAGACAGAGTGTGATTGCATGATGAGTTACACTACTTTTTCCTGGGCTGGCTTTGACTAACATTCTGGGAGTCACATTTGCTACAGTACTTACTGTACTATATCATGCAACACCCTGGCCTGTACCAGGGGTGGGTTTCTCGCCCCGTACAAACGGTTTGGTTGGAACGGGGCCGGTGGCGTCCTCGTGCATGTGCGCAGTGCACGCATGCGTACTAGCGTCTGTGCGATGCTCCAGCTGCTCCTGGAGGATCGCACAGGCGCTGTATGCGTCCTGCGCATGCGTGGAAGCGCAGAACTCGTCAAAACCGGGTAAGGAGCGTGGGCGGGCGGGTGGGTCCTTCACCGTTCCCGGAAGTTACTTACTTCTGGGTTCGCCGACCAACCGGTTCACGGGGACCGCCGCGAACCGGTTGAAACCCACCCCTGGCCTGTACCCAACTTCCCACTCACTCTCTACCAATGCCGTTGTGCTTTATTTAGTATTTATTTCTCCTTCCAACATATTCCAACTTACCCTTTGGTAACACAATTTCTAAATGACTCAG
The DNA here is from genome assembly GCF_051295495.1 of Thamnophis sirtalis. Lineage (NCBI taxonomy): Eukaryota > Metazoa > Chordata > Lepidosauria > Squamata > Natricidae > Thamnophis > Thamnophis sirtalis. The sequence goes on along the minus strand of NW_028261381.1, from coordinate 21,145,259 downwards.
AAGGGTACAGCCAGTTAAGCCTACTTTTGCTACTGGACAATTTAAGTAGCATTAAAAAAAAAAATTCTTCCCCTGGATCTCGTTCATATCTACCAACCAATTATAGGAACAAAATTAAATGTATACTGCAGACATGTATTTTACTGGAAGAAATATATGACATCTATCCCTCATCACTGCCTAAATATTACTAAGAACATCTTTAATGCCATAAGCTTAACCACCAAATTTCCCATTAACGAATCCAGCTGGATTCCAGACTACATTCATTACTATTTTCTGATTAAAGTTAAATGAGGAGTTAAATTGCTCCCAGATGTAAACTTATACTTTGGAAAAGCATGCAAAGCTGTCCTTTAATGTCCACTTTCTTCATGGTATTTTATTATAAGAAAGAAGATAAGATTCTGAAGATAACTTCCAGCCACATCTGATGTAAGACATTGATATATAACCATGACTGTTGATTTTCTTGACTTTGCTACAATCTTCTATCACCTATAATATGTAACCTCTTGAAATACACATGAAGATAATTTTAGTTTTTAAAGGCAGTATAAATAAATTACTTTGATTGAATATATCTTTAAAAAGCTTATTTAAATTGTAAGTGCTAATTGTGCCCAAACTGAACTCATCCAACGCCAGTAATTTCTTGCTCTCAATATCAAATCATATGATTAGAAAACTTCTGCTCTCAATTTTCACTTATGCTGTGAAACAAAGAACCAGTTTGGAAATAGCGATGGCGGTACATTCAGCTACCTTTTATTTTATGTTGTGTTGTGTTCAGGGGTGGGTTTCAGTTGGTACGCACCGGTACACGCGAACCCAATCGTGAAATATAGCGTACCTTCCCATACCTGAGCTTCCAGAGGCCCCATACCGGAACAGTCCCTCCCCTGGCCTGCCCCCCTCACTTTCTCCCCCCCCTCACTTGTTGCTCACTCGCTAGCCCCTCCTGTCCACACCAGGCTTGTCCTGCCCACCCATTTCCTTTGCCGAAGCGGAGGATTTGGAGAAGCCCACGTGACATGCGTTCCCTTCTCTTTGACAGCTGCATGGTTTCCATTGGGTGGGGGGAAGAAATCCATGCATTTTTCCTCCCTCTGCATGGATTTCTTCCTTCCCCCCATTGGAAATCATGCAGCTGTCAAAGAGAAGGGAGTGTGCACCGCATGGGCTTTTTCCAACAGCTGAAGAAGGAACAGAAGAGGAGGATTCGGCTATTGGGAGAAGCCCACATGGTGCGCACTCCCTTCTCTTTGACAGCTGCCTGTTTTGCAATGGGGGGGGGGGAAATGCATTAGAGAGGGAGGAAAATGCATGGATTTCTCCCCCTCTTTGGAAACCAGGCAGCTGTCAAAGAGAAGGGAGCAGTGTGCATCATGTGGGCTTTTCTAAACAGCTGAAGAAGGAACAGGAGGGGAGGATTCACCCATATGGTGGGTGCTCCCTTCTCTTTGACAACCACCTGGTTTCCAATGGGGGGGGGGAAGAAATCCATGTGTGTTTCCTCTCTCTGCATGGATTTCTTACCCCCATTGGAAACCAGGTGGCTGTCTCACACACACACACACCACCCATGTGTAAGGGGGACTGGGAGGCTGGCAAAAAAGAAGACTCTGTTTCTTCTCTGCTGCCACGGCTCACAGAGGAAAGAGGCAGGGGTGATGGCTGGCACTCGCCCCCTTGCTGCTTTCTCGGCCAGCCACCCATCTGATCCAGTGCCCCTTACATATGTGCCTTGCATTGCGGCACGTGCGGTGTGCATGTGTATGTCCGTGTGTGTGACATACGTGCCTTCCGTAGCATGCCCAACACCTTCGGACACCCATCAGGTCACCTGCCGAGCAGCAGAGAAATCTGGCTTCGGCAAAAGGAAAAAAAGCCATTTGAAATTAACCCTCTCCGCTGCTCTGCTAAAAAGGCGGGAACCAAGGCCAAGAGATAACAGGACAACTAACCATATTCAGTTAATCCCCAGAATGGTAAGAAGCTGAATTGGGAGCTCTGTGAATTGGCTTGTAGTACACAGAATGCCATGATCATAGGATTTATTCGGCACCGGTTTTAGTTCATAGAATATATCTACGAATATAATTGGAAGGGATGTGTGTGTGTGAGAGAGAGAGGAGGGGAGAGAGAGAGAAGGAGAGAAAGTAAGAGAGAAAGAAAGAAAGGAAGGAAGGAAGGAAATAAGGAAGGAATGGAGGGAGAGGGAAAGAAAAGAGAGAGAGAGACAAAGATGGAAAGAGAAACAAAGAAAAAGAAAAAGAAGGAAGGAGAAAGAAAGGAAGAAAGAAAGGAGGAAAGGAAAAAAGAAAGAAAAGAAAGAAAAAAGAAAGAAAAGAAAGAAAAAAGAAAGAAAAAAAAGAAAAAAGAAAGAAAGAAAAAAGAAAGAAAGAAAAAAGAAAGAAAAAAGAAAGAAAGAAGAAAACAAAGTGGGAGAGAGAGACAAAGAAAGAAAGAAAGAAAGGAAAAGGGAGAGAGAGAGACAAAAGGAAGGAAGGAAACAAAGAAAGAAAGGAAAAGAAAGAAAACTTATGACCACAATTGAGTCCAAAATTTTGATTTCTAAGCAAGTGGGTTGTTTCACCACAATTTCCAAGTTGACCACGCTCACACAGTCACATGACCACCGAGCCACTCCCACAAAACAGGCCACACCTACAAAATAGGTTCTAAAAAATTTTGAAACCCACCACTGGTTGTGTTGTATTGTGTTGTATCATATTATTTTTCAATTTATACGGCCATCCACTTGCCAAGCTGCTCTTGCCCTACTACAAAATATTCAGCCTGGACTGAATATTCCCATCTTCACATCTCCCCATTAGACAAATCCCCTGCTGCTGCCCAATTTTCTGTTTCAGGAAAAGTAGTTAACAATCACTTTTCTTCTTTTGGGTGAATCTTCCTGGACAGTCCTTTAAAAAAAAAAGCAGAGAAAAATTAGAAAACCCCAGAAAAATAACATTTGTTTAATGTCTATCATCAAGAAGTTCAACTTCCAAGATGCCATCCAGAAATACATGTAATTTGGAAGGGGCTCATGTTTTGTTTGAAGATTTTATGGTAGATGCTATGTTATTTATTGTTTGGTGGCAGCTGGTGGTTAATGGCCACATATCAGTCAGCTCAGCAAGAATGTTGATGGAGGTGGTTATGGCCCTTGTTGGCACCCAGGAAACCCTGCAGGCCATTGGAGCTACTCCTGGAGCCATCTGGAGAGCAGCAGCAGAGATAGAGGCATGAGTGGAGATAGTGCTGACTGCAGCTCAGTTAGAAACCTGGGAGAGAGAGGCAATGGAGATACAGGCAGCAAAGGCCAAAGGGAGGCAGCGAGGGTGGCAATGGCCTTCCTGGGAACTGAATAACAGAAAGACAGAGTTGGAAGGTGCTATGGAGGCCTTCTAGTCTAACCCTCTGCTCCAGCAGAGACTATTTCAGGCAAATGGTTGTCCAATCTCTTTTTAAAAACTTCCAGTGTTGGAGCACCCACAACTTCTGGAGGCAAGTTGTTCCACTGATTAATTGTACTAACTGTCAGGAAATTTCTCCTTAGTTCTAGGTTGGGTCTCTCCAACTGGAGACTGAGCTCTTTGTCCTCAGAAAATGGCGATGCTGCTAAGAATTGCCTCAGGAATTTCTCTACCAGAGGGAATTTTCAGTAGGAAAGGGAAAGGGGTAGATGATAAGTCTGTGAGAAAGGATGGCAAAACCAGAGTGAAATGATGATTGACCAAGCCTGGATTTTTAAATTATTTGGATTGAAGGAGCTCAGAAATTTTGGGATTTTATTTTTTAAACTCATGTTCCTCATTTGCAAATCTTGTACTCATAAATTAACTTTTTCTTTGATTACCTTACTGAAATATGCTACAGAGATCATGTTTAATTGTTAGCTTCTAAATGGATCATTATGTACGTTCAGAGATTTTACCACTATCACATCTTTAGGCTGTTTGTAGATAGTTGTTTTGCTCAGCGTTAATGTGGGAATAATGATTGTGGTAACGCTATTTTTCCCCAGTGCCAGAGGTGCTGTTTCTAAATGCATAGCATAAGAAAAATAAACTTGTTGGGGATTTCCCCACCCACCCACCAGTAAAAGAAAGTTTTCTTGGAGTTTTGTGTTCAACTGTGACAGAGGTAGGTTCCTACCAGTTCGCACCAGTTCGGTAGAACCGGTTCGTCAAATCTACCGAACCGGTTAGAAGAGGTTCCACCAGTGGACCTGGAAAGCAGGCCACACCTACAGAAGAGGTTCCAAAATTTTTTGAAACCCACCACTCTCTCACTTTCTCTCTCTCTCTCTCTCTCTCTCTCTCTCTCTCTCTCTCTCTCTCTCACACACACACACACACACACACACACACACACACACACACACTCACTCTCACACAGAGAGAGAAAGAGAAAGAAAGGAAGAAAGAAAGAAAGAAAGAAAAAGAGAGAGAGATGAAAGAAAAAAAGAAAAAGGGACAGAGAGTCAAAAGGAAGGAGAGAGAGAGAGAGAGAGAGAGAGAGAGAGAGAGAGAGAGAGAGAGAGAGAGAGAGAGAGAGAGAGAGAGAAACACATGGCCAGCAAGTCACTCCCACCAGGTCACAAGGCTGGCAAGCCACTCCCACAAAGGAGGCCACACCCACAGAGTAGGTTCAAAATTTTTTTGAAACCCACCACTGAACTGTGAGGACAGCTATGGGCACAAATGCTTCCCTTTAATACTGGTAAGAAGAATGGAAGTAACACACTGAGGCTCAAACCATAATTTACGAACAGACTGTAACATTCTGAGGGGTCCTTTGTGCTCTCTGAGGTTGGATGCTTTCTTGCAGATGTTTCATTACCTAAACTAGGTAACATCATCAGTGCATTTGAGTATCTGCAAGAAAGCAAGCAACCTTAGAGAGCACCAAGGACCCCTCGTTTCAACCCTGAGCTACAAATATTCTCCTTTATTATAACAAATTCTGCCTAATAGCTATAATTTTCTCAAAACAATGAGACACGGGGCAAAAGCTATCACTAGCTAACAACACATCCTACTAATATGATGCCACGTATATAGGAAGAGGCCTCCATTGTTCAATAGCAATAGCAATAGCAGTTAGACTTATATACCGCTTCATAGGCCTTTCAGGCCTCTCTAAGCAGTTTACAGAGAGTCAGCATATTGCCCCCACAATCTGGGTCCTCATTTTACCCACCTCAGAAGGATGGAAGGCTGAGTCAACCCTGAGCCGGTGAGATTTGAACCGCTGAACTGCAGTACTGCTGAACTAGCAGTACTGCACTCTACCCACTGCGCCACCTCGGCTCTTACAATAGTCAAAGAAAGACAAGAGACATACTTTACAATGCATTCTGCTTCATAATTTTGTTCGTTAAGAACAATGCAGAGTCCAAGATGATTTAGGGCAAAATGCTAGGCTGTATGTCCTCAATATCTGCCAGGAGCAGTAACGATCTGGATGCCTCCTACAAGAGGTTCTTACATTGTGGGAGAAAGAGCCACTAGACCAGTGATGGGCAACCTTTTTGGCGTGGTGTGTCAAAAATCGGCAAAAAACCGAGCATAACTCGCGTTGTGTGTCACTTCGACAAAAACATAATTTTGCGCAATTTATAGTTGCTGCTAATGGCGCTCACAGTTCCCGTTGGCACTCCGCTGTTCCCTGCTGTGGTGCGGTCGTAACCGACAGTCCCAGGAGTAGACTCTCTGTGCCGGCCTGACTGGAGAGAGGCGCGCACTGTTCCCGCGCTCCTCTCCTGCGGGTCCTCCCTCGCCGCGCTGATGACGTGTGTGCGCACGGCACGCATGCCTTACCAGCAGCCCCTGCGCTCAGAAAGGGGCGGCAGCGATACAGTAAATGAGTGTGGGCGGGGGAGATCACACGTCCTGCCCCCCGTTCCTCCAGCACAGATTCTTTCATCCTTGGCAGCTGTGCAGGAGCTGAGGATGAATCGCATGAAATCCTGTGCGTGTCACCCCAAATGGCTACGCGTGTCAGCACTGACACGCGTGTCATAGGTTCGCCATCACTGCACTAGACACATCTTTAGTCCCACCTAGGAACAAAGCAACTCCTCTCATTGCAATTTTACCAGTATGCCCTTTTGGTGGATACTGTTCTGAGATGCACTAATACCTGTGACTGGAACTCGTTCTACGAATATGGATCTGCATTGTTGTATAGAAGAAACCTTGCGGCTTTCTGCAGGTTCACACAAGAATCTATCCAGTTAGTCCATACGGCTCATCACCTCTTCTTAGTAAGACATATTCCAGGTTTCTGCCTGGCATTTGAGAGCATCTGGAAACATGCAAAATATATGTGCAATATTATATGATAATTGCTTGGAAAGATCATCCTGAAGAGCTTGCTTTTCAAAGTGCCTGTGTACCTTTATTGCTCATTAAAACGTGACACTTTAGAAACTGAATACATCAATGGCAAACCTTGGTAAGGGTTGTTTTCATAACTTTGCTTTTGAATGCTTGTAGAGTGGCATAGTTATATTGAATCATTAGAATCATTATGGGCTTTTGAGAAATTGCCAGCAACATCTTTATCTACTCACAGAAGCTATTGATTTACGGAGCAATGACATATCCCTTTCTTTAGCTTCAGCATTTTCTGTCTTATTGCTTTCTACATCTGGGGTTTTTTGGTGCCAGATTTGAAGATAGTCAGTTGTTCAGAAGTAACTATTAAGCTAAGGGCTGGTAACATGTAAATAATGGGAATTTCTAACAGCAAAACATTTTCAGCCCAACTATTAACTGTTACCAGCTAAAAGATCAGGCTCTTTGTGGATGTGGTTTTAGAGCTTTTCGGAAGAGCACTAAACCTGTGTTCAGAAACAACCAAAACAACAGCTTTAGATGTAGGTGGCATTGCTTCAAGAAGCAGCTAAAATGAGATTCTGCCAGATGAGAATGCAATTAAGAAAATACTACAATGCGCAGAAATGATAGACTAACGCTTACTAGCACTTATGACTATAACCATGTTGCTTGCATCTTTAAAATTTATATTGTTTTATTTGTTTCCTAGTATAATTTGATTGCTTATTAGTATCCTATGACTATCACTAAGTGTTATATCTTATGATTCTTGATGAATGTATTCTATTTTATTTTTCTTCATGTACATGGAGAGCATATGCACCAAAGGCAAATTCCTTGTATGTCCAATCACACTTGGACAATAAAGAATTCTATTCTATTCTATTCTATTCTATTCTATTCTATTCTATTCTATTCTATTCTATTCTATTCTATTCTATTCTATTCTATTCTATTCTATTCTATTCTACTCTACTCTACTCTACTCTACTCTACTCTACTCTACTCTATTAAGGAAAAAGAAGAAACTGAATATTTTTTGATGTGGGATGTATTTTATCAATGGCTAGACAATAGAAAAGAAGTTAGAAAGGAGGAGACATAAAAAGAGGAAATGTTAAAGTGGAGAGTTGTTAAAGAAGATAACATTAAGTATTATTATTATGTGGTTAATCTTTGGTGAGATTCACAGCCTTTGGGGCTGGTTGGTAGCTCAGCAGCTCGAGTCCTAACAAAGGACCTAGGAACTGTTAAGGTAACATTGGAGGATATAAGACGTTCCAAGTAGAGTTGGTTTTTTGTAGAATCAGAAAGTTCAAGTCTGATAAATTTAAAATTTCCAAATAGTGAGGCAACCTTTAGGTATTGCTCCAAGGGCTCCAATTACAATTGGGACAACACACAATTTTTATATTATTATTATTATACAATTGTATTACAGTGGCCAGTTGTTTCGCCGGATTTGGTATTGGTTATTAGGCGGGCCCCACCCAGGGGCCTAGGACGTCATAACATATTTTCGTAATATGCGTGCAGATCCAAGCAGTGCGGCTTTTTGCATTTGACTGATGGTGATTTTGACAATTTTTAACTGTTTTAAATGTAATTCCAGTGCTTTTGGAATAGCACCCAGTGTGCCAATTACCACTGGAATTACCACTGCTGGTTTGTGCCATAGTCGTTGAATTTCGATATTTAAGTCCTGGTATTTAGCAATTTTTTCTTGGTCCTTCTCATCAACCCTGCTATCACCTGGTATTATAGCAATAGCAATAGTTAGACTTATATACCACTTCATAGGGCTTTCAGCCCTCTCTAAGCGGTTTACAGAGTCAGCATATTGCCCCCAACAACAATCCGGGTCCTCATTTTACCCACCTCGGAAGGATGGAAGGCTGAGTCAACCTTGAGACTAGTGGGATTTGAACAGCCGAACTGCTGAACTGCAGTCAGCTGAAGTAGCCTGCAGTGCTGCATTTAACCACTGCGCCACCTCGGTATTGCGATGTCTATGATTGTGACCTTATTTTTCTCAACCAGTGTGATGTCTGGTGTATTATGCGCCAGTATTTTGTCCGTTTGTATACGGAAATCCCACAAGATCTTGACCATCTGATTTTTGGTGACTTTTTCAGGCTGATGTTGCCACCTGTTAGTTGCTGTTTTAATATTATAATTTTTGCCCAAATTCCAATGGATCATTTGTGCTACTGAATTGTGCCGCAACTTATAATCAGTCTGCGCGATTTTTTTACAGCAGCTGAGTATGTGATCAACAGTTTCATCAGCTTCTTTGCAAAGTCTGCATTTGGCATCATCAGAGGATTTTTCTATTTTGGCCTTAATGGCATTTGTGCGGATAGCTTGTTCTTGCGCAGCCAGGATTAGTGACTCTGTTTCTTTCTTTAATGTACCTGCTGTTAACCATAACCAAATTTTTTCAATGTCCACTTTATCTTTTATTTTTTCCAGAAATTGGCCATGCAATACTTTGTTCTGCCAACTCTCCATTCTTGATTTTATCACATCTTTTCTGTATTCTTGTTTCGTCTGTTGGACCTTTAATAGATTTTTGTTCTTTACTTCGATTAATAGATGTTCTTGACTTTCTTTTAAATAATCAGCCAGTGCATGTTTTTCTTCTTCAACTGTTTGCTTCACTTGTAATAATCCTCTGCCACCTGATTTTCGGGGCAGATATAGTCTATCAGTATCACCACGTGGATGTAAACTGTAGTGCATTGTCATTAGTTTCCTGGTTTTTCGGTCCAAAATGTCCAAATCAGCTTGTGTCCAGTTAACTATACCAGCTGTGTATCTTATAACTGGTATTGCCCAGGTATTTATGGCCTTGATTGTATTTCCACCATTCAATTTAGATTTCAAAATTTTCCTAACTCTGTTGGTGTACTCTCGCCTGACAATAGTTTTTACTTCTCCATGCTTGATGTTATGCAACTGCAGAATGCCTAAGTATTTGTAGGCTTCATTTTCGTTGCATTTAATTAGTTGGCCATTGGGCATTTCAATTCCCTCACATGCAGTGATTTTGCCCCTTTTTATGGATTCAGTGGCGCATTTTTCCATGCCAAACTACATTGAAATATCGGTGCTGAATACTCGGACTTTGTTTGTCAGTGATTGGATTTCTTTTTCTGACTTTCCATAGAGTTTCAAATCATCCATATATAATAAATGAGAAATTTTTTTCAGCTTCTTTGGCTGTTTGGTAGCCTAATTTCATTTTTTTTAAAGATTACTGATAGTGGGATCATCGCAATAATGATGATGATGATTATTCTTATTCTTATTATAATATTTTATCAATATTATTGTAATGAATACTATAACAAATATGTGGATTATGACTGCTTAAAAGCAACTGTACCCAGATCACACAGTTTGATGGAAATTGAATTTGTATATGTTATGTACATAAAATAAATAAAACATAAACAAAGTAGCAGCCAAAGGAAGAGCCATCTGCCTCTCCCTCTTCACTGTGTAGCTGTTTACTACCATCGTTGTCCAGATGCTGTTCAGCCTGCACCAAGTCTCTGAACTGAGGAGGCTTGCTACTAGCTTCCAGCCTGGTAAGTATAGGAAACAGGATATACATACACCAAAAAACGTCAGGTTGAGCGGACCCACTGGTGATGCCAGTGATAGAATGGTCAGTGATACACATCACACTAAATCCATTATAGAACCTGGTTCAGAATAAGGAGTAAAAGAAGCACTTTAGCCCAGGTGCAGCTAAGAACAACTTCAGACTGTTTCAGGTTTGGGCTTGAGAACAGCATCTTGAGTACATTGGCATCCATCAGTCTCAAAAGACTATGGTATCATGCTCTGGAAAGAGGTAAAGCTGGAGTATCCTCTCCAGCATGAGGCCTGGGTAGATTAATATGGAGGCTAGACTGTTACCCAAGCAACAGATGCAGATCCCCCCTCTCCACATTGCTGAAATCCAATATGATTGTTTCCAGCTGTGTCGCAGGAGTTAGCAGAATGTGGTTGTACACAGTCACGAACTGCTTCCGGGACTCCGGCTCTGGATTTTGCTTGGAAGTTGATTCCTGAAGCCTTTTCCAGTAGTGGATATAGCCACAAGGCAGTTGGAGGTTTGTAATCAGAGTTTCCCTTCTCCTAGAAGATGGTTCTGCTGCTTTATCTTCCATTGGGGCGTAGAGCCCTCTTCTGCCTTCAAAACCGTTGACTGTCTTCTTCTGTAACCCTGAAAAGGGGCCCTTACGAGGTGTTACCAGCCGGGCCAGCTGGACCAAGGTTTTTTAAGGAAGTGTTACTCCTCCATCACTCACAAGCCTTTGTCCTGGCTTGTGACAGGCAGAGCCTGGCTTCCCAAACGTTGGGCTAAGGATGGCTGGTTTAGCATCTGGAGTATGAAGCAGAAAAAAAGAGGTTGCTGGGGTGAGGCTGTTCAAATCAATTTACGTGGAAGTGAGGGAAGGCATTAAGATATAGGGAGAAGAGCAGCTCTTTCAAAATACTGTAAAAAAAAAGAAACTTAAAAACTGTTCTGTAGGAGTTTCCAGAAGAGTGGAGATTCGGCTGAAAATGGTAACAGGTACAACAGTTCCACCACAAAACCGCGGACAACAAAATCGTGGTCGACGAAAGCGCGCATTTGACATCATCACAGCGCAACGAAAACATCGCGCTGTGATCGAAAAATGTAAAAATAAAGCGAAAACCTTACCCTAACCCCCCCAAACCTAACCCTAAACCTAACCCTAAACCTAACCCTTAACCTAACCCTAACCCTAACCCTAAACCTAACCCTTACCTTTATGTGAATCGGCTTGCTTTAATTTTATTTTTATTTCAATTTTTAATTTTTTTCGTCGTGCTGTGATGACGTCAAATGCATGCTTTCATCGATCGCGCTTTTGTGGACCGCGGTTTTGACGGGTCACGAGGTACAACAGATGAAACTCAACCTCCTGGTTCTTCAGACAGAAAATCTCAAGCCCTCATTCACGGCATGTTCTGTCCTCACCAACAGGCCCTTTGCAGTTTTCACCCATCTGCTCGAAGCAATGTTGCTTGCTTGGGAACTTTCCCCAGTGCTATTGAATTGTCAGAAATCCTCCTTTGAAAGTGTACTTGATGAAGCAGCATCGGGGAAACAATTACAAGCCGGCTGGTAGCAAAGTGGCCCAGCATGTGCCTCATTCATTAGTCAGTGAAAATATGAGACATTAAAAATCTTTTTCATAAAAAAAGAAATTTGAGTGAAATACATGCATGCGTGCACGGAGGCTGTCCACATGTGTCCACGCATGAATGTCCATGCACATGCATTCACACGTAATATCATACCATTCCTTTCCCCCAAAAGTCCGGAATACTTTACAGAAAACAATAGAAGTGATCCAATAATAATGCATTTGTTTCAATAATAAAAGAAAACTCTAAAAATTCCTGACTTTAAAACAAAGATCATGTTAAGTGGCAGTGCCGAAAGGTAACAGTGGTGAACCTGCAAATCCAGCTGGCTGAGGAATTCTGGGAGTGGAAGTCCACCAGGCTTAAAGTTGCCATGGTTGGAGACCCCTGTCTTAGATGATCTAGTAGATGGTCTTAGATGATCCAGGTACACCAGGTAGGAGGAAGTGCTGAAAATACTCCAAGAATTAGACAGCCTGCCTGCCCAAAGGAGTACATTTAAATATGTAAAAGTAAAAAAATGAAAACCCATCAGAGAGGGAAAGACAGATTGGAAAAAAAAGGAAAACGTTTTAATAGAACATGAATGAGCAAAAGGGGTATGGAGATATCTGCCTTTTGAATCTCCTGCGCTGGCATTTGTTCTTTACGTTATTAAATCAATGATTGTGCTTTATTGTCTTTTTACCTCTTTGAAGTTATTGCATTTGTCCATTTATACATTATGGGAGAGATGTCATTATTGTCCTCCTCCTCCTCCTCCTCCTCCTCCTCCTCCTCCTCCTCCTCCTCCTCCTCCTCCTCCTCCTCATGGATCAATCCTTTGCAGGATTGATTCAGGCTAATCATCATCATCATCCAATCCTAACACAGCACCAAACGGAATCAACATTACATATAGTAAATATAATATATAGATGGTTCTCAGCTTTTAACAGTTCATTTACCGACCATTTCAACATACAACGGCACTGGAAAAAAATGACAAGACCATTTTTCACACTTATGACCCTTGTCGCATCTCCATGGTCACATGATCAAAATTCAGATGCTGGACTTGTATGTACAATGGTCACAGCCTCCCGGGGTCAAGTGATCACGTTTTGTGACTTTCTGACAAGCAAAGTCAGATTCACTTAGCAACCATGTTACTAACTTAACAATTGTAGGGATCCACTTAACAAGAGTGAGGAGAAAGGCGTAAAATGGGACAAAATGTACTTAACATACGTCTTGCTTAGCAACAGAAAGTTTGGCTCAATTGTGGTTGTAAGTTGAGAATTACCTGTATATGGTAAATAGTTTTTGCCTGAGAAACAAAATTATTTGAAGCCGCTGGCTTGGTGTGGGAAGATCAACACAAGTGCAGAGAAGGAACAGAAGATAAAGTGCTTTGGCTTTTCATTACAATGATATTATGCAGATAATTTCTATTTTTATTATATTTAGTAAAATTGAATTGTGATTTAAAATGTGATTAATAGTGTCAATATTGGCCTCAGCCTGTTTACTTATTAAGTTTTTACATAATGTCACCAGTTAATTCTTGCATGAATATAATAGAGCAGAAAGTCACAGAAGATTATTTCAATATATGATTACGGTGCTGGGATTATTATACATACAGAGCAGGGGTGGGTTCCTGCCAGTTCTAACCTCTTCTATAGAAGAGATTCCACAAATCTACAGTGCCGTTTAGAAACGATTTCAGCTCCCTCCCCCCCGCCCATCCGCACATCATCAAGATGAAGAGCAAGAGGAGGAATTCTGGGAGTTGAAGTCCACAAGTCTTAAAGCTGTCAAGTTTGAACACCCCTGGGTTTTTTTCTAAAGGGTTAGGGGTGCGAAGGTCTTGTAACTTGACAGCTTTAAGACTTGCGTGCTTCAAATGCCAGAGTTTCTGAGCCAACATTTTGGTTGCTAAGCAAGAGCGTTGTTAAGTGAGTTTCACCACATTTTACAAGTTGGCCATGCCCATCCAGTCACATGGCTGGCAAGCCACTCCCACCCAGTCACATGGCTGGCAGGCCACTCCCACAAAGCAGGCCACACCTACAGAAGAGGTTGTAAAAAATTTGGAAACCCACCACTGATATAGAGATGGAAAGAATTGACACTATCCACTATAGAGAAGGTTAGGGGATAAGGGGGATAAACTAATTTTTTTTGAAAAGAGAATTTCTACATTTATTGGTGACTGAAAAACCCACATGGAATTTTTGCGTTAAAAATGAAAAATAAATGAACATGATGTATGTATTTGATGATTAGGCAGTATTGATTATCGAAAGAAGAGAATCATGATGTAACTTTAGAGAAAGAAGTTTAAATATAATTGTATTTATATTTAATACAATTAAATATAAATTGTATTATATGGCTTCCAAAATTCTTTGTAAAGAATATTGGAAGCCATTTCTTGTATTTTACTTTATTTTATTTTATTTTCTCTTTTTCTTTCCATCCCGTCCCATCCCGTCCCCTCCCTTTCCTCCCCTCCCTTTCTTTTCTTTTCCTTTCCTTTCTTTCCTTTCCTTGGCTTCTTGCACCTTTTGCTTTCTCTTTTTTGGCTTCCTTTCCCTTTTTCTTTCTTTATATTAGTATGTCTGTCTGTCTGTCTGTCTATCATCATCATCCTCATCATCCTCTACCTACCTTCCTAGGTACCTACCTACCTACCTTCATCATCTAATGTGAGAGAGCAGGAGCTCTTAGTCTAAGTGTTGTTGCCTGTCAGCAGAACTGGTGGCAGACTTGGACGATGAGGAGGTTGGGGAGGAACTTGGGCCAGTTCTGGAGTTTGGGGAAGGCTCTGATGGATGCTCTGCATTGGACACAGAGAGAGAGAGCCAAGGCCATCCAACATTTCCCAGCCACCGAAGAGGCAGCTGCCTTTGGAGGCTGATATGAGTGAGGAGGAAGAACAGCTGGGGCCTGTTCCAGATGCATGTATGCACAGAACAGTTGGGAGAGGTGAACAATGGAGGACAAGCAGTCAACTCAGGAAGCAAAGCACACGTGGAGGCTGAATGGCCCCTCCCTGACTGGGGAATAAATAGAAGGGAAGAGGAGTGATTGTCGTAGAAGACAACAGTTCGTATTTCTGAAGATTTTGCTCATTATGTTTTGTGCCATAAAGACTGCTTGCCAGAACTTTATTTTCAGCCTTTCAGCTGGGAGCTCATAGCTTTGCAATTATCGCAAGGAACTGATAAGGTCTGTTTACTGCAGTTAAATCCTTGAAGGACTCTTGCCTGGACTTTTTGGTGGGTGAATGCAATTAATTCACAAGAGGTAAATAAAGAGGGGTTTTTCGTGATAGCAATAGCAGTAGACTTATATACCGCTTCATAGGCCTTTCAGGCCTCTCTAAGCGGTTTACAGAGAGTCAGCATATTGCCCCCAACAATCTGGGTCCTCATTTTACCCACCTCGGAAGGATGGAAGGCTGAGTCAACCCTGAGCCGGTGAGATTTGAACCGCTGACCTGCTGATCTAGCAGTAGCCTGCAGTGCTGCTTTTTTTTAAGGAGTCTGTTTCTTGCTTCTGCTAAGTCTGGGTCAGAACACTAAGCTCTTGACACAAGAAAATCAAGAAAGAAGGGATGTGCATGAAAGAGAGGCCAAATATTTGAGAAACGATTCTGAGGCTTTGAAGGCCTCCAGTCAGAAGGAAGAAGGGTGAAAAAAAAATGACAGAAGCAGTAGCAGAAAAACACAGGAAAGGTGGAATTTTTTTACCTGTATTTTATTCCATAAAATGCTGGAAAGGAGTCAGAGAGAATACACAATGATTACATCAAAGCCTGAGAATTAAACACTTTGAGGAAAGATGTCAAGGGAAGAATGAAAAGGCGGTAACCACAGAGGCTCTTGAAAGTGCAGAAGATTACCTATCTTGCTATGAGCAAATGAAACTCTTGTCCCTCTCAATCCAGGTCTTCCTGTTGCTTTATTAGTGTGCAAAGTCTTTCATGACTTCCTCTGTGGCTCTGGCGTAGCTTTGGATATAAGTCTCAGATCTTTTTCGGGGATGGAGAATGAAGCATTTTACTGACATGTTTTGCAAGACCAGAAAGGTGGAACTTGAGAATCACCGGGAGAAAGTAGCTCAAGGAGCAGGTTGAGGACAAAAATGATGATTTAACATTGCAAATCCTTTACCAAACGGGTCACGAAAAGGTCCAAATAATGCTCACAGCAAAAAAGGTGCTCTTGTTCGACACAGAATGATTTGTAAGAGCTTCCTGTCTCTCTGGAGTTCTACAAATTTGGGGCATTTTTATCTTTTGAAGACTACGGTAAATAATTGGATCAGAAGGAAAAGCCAATGCAGTGTATTGTGGGACGCAGAAATTTTTCAAGGGAATGGCCCAAGGGCTTCAACTCCTATATATGACAGGCATTTACAAGCATAATTGATGGGAAGTTAACAAGGTACAGGAAGAAATCACTTCACAGGCTTTGCCAGTGCAAGTTCTGTTTTTACTTGCCAAAGGTTGAAGATAATAATACATGTCCCATAAGAGTGTCATAGCTACTTTCATATGCTATATTTTAAAGTTCTCATAAATGAACAGCAGAGCTAATTGTGGTATTAATGTTGTCAACTCTCGTAGGTCATAGTTGTTTGCAGCTATTTCAATTTTCATGCTTTCTTTTCTCCCAAGAAGCACTTCCCCCTTCTTTTTCCCCTTTCTACCAGAGTTAAAACTTCTCCCTTATGAGACAGAACATTTGAAACAGTTTTTGGCAACAGGTTTTGGTGGCAAGAGTTATTTTTATTTCTTCACCCAAATCATGCTTTGGAGTCTTCTTATGGTCATCTTTCTGTCTTAGGGCCTTACCATATTAGAGGAAATATCCTCTAATAGGATATGCAATTCTTATTTTTTTTACCCCACTATATCAAAATATGCTCATCAGGGCTGGGCTTCAAAAATTGCAGCAACGGGTTGCCTCTTTGCTGGGTGGGTGTGGCCATGGTGGGTGTGTCCTAGTCAGCCTCCTGCACCACAGCAGGGGGAAGATTTTTTCACCATCCCCAGGCTCCAAAGGTGTTTCTCAAGCCTCCGGGAGGGTGAAAACTGCTTCCCCTGGGCTCTGGAGGCCCTCTGGAGGCTGGAAACAGGTTTGTTTCTGGACTTCCAGAACTTCTGGTAGGCCTGTTTTTCACCCACCCCAGACTCTGGAGGCTTCCCTTGCGCCTCTGGGAGGGCAAAAACTGCTTTCCCCTGACTCCAGAGGCCCTCCGGAGGATGGAAACATGCCCGTTTCTGGACTTCCGGAACCTCCGGTAGGCCCATTTCCTCCTGTCCCTGAGGCTCCACACAGGTCCTGCACTTACCTGGCATGATGGACGGGCCACTAGGAGATTCCTAGGATGGGTGTGGCAGGGTGGGCGTGGCCAGCCAGGGGTGGCATTTAGGGGTTCGCCAAACTGAGTAGAATGCTAGCTAGAGGATTGCCCAAACCTGTGTGAACCCCCAGCAGCCCACCCCTGATGCTCATATGTTAATATAAAGACTTCAAATCCCTCCCAGTTCTTTGGAAGATAAGCTATTCCTTCAAACTACCATTTTAATCCCCCCCCAAGATAGTGTTACTCCGGGGGATGCTAGGCTCAGGGCAGGACTGATAATGGTTAGCTCCTAGCTCCTAAACACTGCTCCAAATACTTATCAGTTGTAGGTTAAAGGAAGCAAGTCTATTGGCTCATCTTGTACTTGAGCACAATTTATATTGATGCTGAAGAGAAAGCCCGGGCATGCTATTAAACAATTGTAGAGGATTATGTAACAATTACAATACTCAGGGACTCTCCCTTCCATGCAGTCCTTTGGAATATAAGCAACAAAAATATTTGGATATCTTAGAAATTAATTTATGATGGAATAAATCTTCATGGACTTCATAGTTCACCATAAATATAAGCATTATTACAACATTGGGATATATTGTACCCCTGAGAGTGGGGACTGTAAAAAAAGAAAATAAAATGTCAGGCATAAATGTAGGACCTGCTGTTATAATTACTTCTGGCTCGTGACTATTAAAAAAAAAAGCAGTTGGAAGTGATACCCTGTTGAGGTGATTATCAGACGTATTGTGATCAGAACCATTTGTCTCCAATCAGTTCACAGGAAATTGAACTGAATCTTGTGAAATATACCTCAATGGTTTTGTGATGAAATCAATATTTAGGCATTTCAAGCTCTACAATTCTCAGTAAGTTCAACTATTAATACTAATTCAGCTTTAGGGCATGGATTCAGGTTACCTGAGGAATTGTATGACCCAATGAGATTATCCCTCCCCACCTGCATCAGCAAAAGTGGCATGCTGCAGACCTGTCAGTCAAGGAATTCTAGTTGTTACTTATAAAGCCCTACATGGCATCGGACCTGGGTACCTGAGAGACCGCCTCCTGCCAAAGACCAATTCGATCGCACAGGCTTGGCCTTCTCCGGGTTCCATCTGCCAGCCAATGCCGGTTGGTGACCCTCCGGGGGAGAGCCTTCTCTGTTGCTGCTCCGGCCCTCTGGAACGAGCTCCCCATGGAGATCCGGACCCTTACTACCCTCCTGGCCTTCCGTAAAGCTACTAAGTCCTGGCTCATTGAGAGACCGCCTCCTGCCAATTACCTCCTTGCGACCTATTAGATCACACAGATTAGGCCTCCTCCGAGTTCCATCTGCCAGTCAGTGCCGACTGGCGACTACGCGGAGGAGAGCCTTTTCAGTATTAGCTCCGACCCTTTGGAACGATCTCCCCGTGGAGATTCGTACCCTCACCACCCTCCAGACCTTCCGCACAGCCCTCAAGATCTGGTTATCCCGTCAGGCCTGGGGTTAAAGATTATAATCCGTCCCCTCCCAAATGATGAATGTTGCTTCTATTTTTAATTACGTACTGTTTTATATGTCATTGTGTGTACTCCCTCCCCTATACGTTGTAAGCCGCCCTGAATCCCCTCAGGGAAAAGGGCGGCCTATAAATAAATTTATTCTATTCTATTCTATTCTGTTCCAGCAGGCTGTTAAAGCACCCAGCCCCGTCTTAATTGTGACTGTTGTGGATTTTAAAATTGTTCGTATTGTCTTATTTATTCCCTTCCCTGTTTATTGTGAGCCGCCCGGAGTCCTTTGGGAGTGGGCAGCATACAAAACCAATAAACCTAACCTAATCTAGCTGGCAGGGGCCATAGAGCCTTTCTTTTTTTTTGCCATGGCTCCTGTCCTTGGAACATTGTGCCCACCCCCCAAGGGGAAATATGCACCCACCTTTATGGCTTACAGAAAGGGCCTGAAAACCTGGTTCTGCCCTGATGGGGGTGTATCATGTTGGAGATGATTAATGGACTAAGATTCCATCTCCACTCTGTGTGTCTCTTTCTTTCTTTCTTTCTTGCCATCTTTATTAAATTTTAAGTCAGTTTGAATGTTAATATTTATTATTTTAATGTTTTGCCTTGTTGCTTTTAGTTGGTTGCAAGCAGCCTACAGTTGCCTCTAGGTGAGATGGACGACATATAAATCTCATAAATAAATAAACAAACTGATGCTCACTGGCTAAAAACAATAGAATTGGAAATGGGGAGTCCTTGGTGATCTCCGAGTTTAGTTGCTTCTTGCAGACATTTCATTACTCAAACTAGGTAACGTCATCAGTGCTGGTAAGGAATGGGGTTTGCTCTCATTTAATATTTTGGTGGCTTGCTCTGTCAGTGTTAGTGGGGTAGTCTTGTTACCTTGTCTTCCCACTTTCCTGCATCAGGAACAGTCATGATTCCTGGCATCAGGGGTGGAGGTTCCCTCTTTCTAGGATTTCAGTGTCATTGGATTGTTGAATAAGCTGTCAAGTTGCATTCCTCTGCAGCTTTCTCGAGATAGGCCATGGGCAATCTATGAGTCATTGTTCCACGATTACATGTTTCCCCACATTTGTAGTTTCATTATATGAATGGAGTAATTAATTATGTACCATCAAGGTGGTGTCAACTCTTAGAAGCCACATCAATTGATTTTTTGCCATGACAATCTGTCCTAACCTGGTCTTTCAATGGTGTATTCATCACCACTGCAACCATCTATCCACCCTGCTGTTGATTGTCCTCTTTTCTTTCTTTCCACCTCTCCCAGCATTAGAGCTCTCTTTTCTAGAGAGCCAGGAGTTCACGTAACGTGTGCCAAAGGTAGGATAATTTGAGTAAGAATTCAAAGTTATTTTGTTTGATAATCCATTTGGTTGTTTTCTTGCTTGCCAATGGCATTGTCAGGAGTTTTTTTTCCAACACCAAAGTTCAAAGGTATTAATTCTCTTCCAATTACACTTCTTCAAAGTCCACCTTTAGCTTATGTAGAGTCACAGAGATTACCATGGTATGTTGTCTATACCAGGGGTCTCCAACCTTGGCAACTTTAAGACTTGTGGATTTCAACTCCCAGAGTTCCTTCCAGAAGCTGAGAAACTCTGAATAAATAAGTCTTAAAGTTGCCAAGGTTGGAGACCCTTGGTCTATACCTACAAAGCTCAATTCTGTTACAACATCAGAACAACTCTTCTAAGGGTTTCCATGGCTGCTCTACCAATTGCTAGTCTGAGGCATATTTCTTGGCTGCTTGTTCTTTCACTGTTTATAGTTGATCCTAAAAGGTAGAAGCTGTCCATTGCTTCAATAACTTTGCAATTGTGAGGCTAGTTGTACCAGTTGTCATTAATGATCTTCTTTATATTTCATTTTAGTCTCATTTTTTTCCCCACTCCGCTCCTTGACTTTTATTAATAGAACTTGTAGATTCTTTGGAATTGTATGAACTACACCCTTGGTAATGTTGTCCATAGATTGGGGCTCAAAACAGATCCTCTACATCATCCTTTCTCTTTCCTCTGACCACCATTCCAGCTTCATGTCTTCCTTCTATTCCCGTTCAATAATGGTAACCACTACAAGAGTTACTATGTTGGCAATGGGAAACTCAGGGCAAAATTCCTCTTTGGTATTATATTCCCGTCTAATTAAAAACAGTGTTTGTTGTTATTCACGCTTGACTAAGGAGATTTTCATGGTGACCCTGAATTCTTCTTCCTGAATCCTTCTTCCTTCTGAAAGAATAGCTGGCTGCAGGGGTGGGTGCGGAGGCTCCGGACGCAAGAACAAGTGGAGTGCCCACTGCCAATTTCAAAAGCAACTGCAGCTAATTTACATTATAGATCTATATACAAGGGTGTCAAACTAGTGGATGTGTCACATACAGGCCACGCCCACCCCAGCTCCGCGAAGGGGAAAAACGTCGTGAAACATCACATGACTGCAACATGATACCCTGAGTTTGACATCTGTGGTCTATAACATCAGAGCTGTGGAAGAATATGATTGGACTGATTTTCTAAGGTTGTTGAATAAAACAGTGATGAATTAATGGATATTCTCTCTTTTTAATTAAAAAGAAAAGGATGTTTTCATTCCACATCAAGCTGCTTTAAATAGTATGTCACAATTGTACATGCCCCTCTGTTTGCTGACCCCTAGTAAAGATTTGCTTTCTGCTTCACAGTGGCTACTGCAAAAAGGCCCTCTGTGCACACGTGCGCGGCACACACACACAGATATGCACAAAGAGGGCTGTGGCCTCCTGAATTCAAGGTAGCTGCCAGGACATTGGATCTGTTTTATGTGGCATGAAAATCTCCTTAGTCAAAAGTGAATAATAACAAGTGCTATTTTTAATTGGATGAGAATTTTTCTTATCAATGTATCGGATTTCACAAAAGGTTGTGGAATCAGAAGTCAAATCTAATCAGAGGAAATTGCATTGCATCTAGTAACCATTATTGCAAAACATTTGCTAACAGCATGAGTTTTCTGCTAGAATAATTCACGAGATTAATGTGCAACCACCTGAACGCTGTTGTCAACTACAGTTGCCTAACAGCAACATTTGAATATGGTTATTAGCATGCATAATAATGCCCTCACTCAGTAGCAAAGTCTCCGTCCTTTGCTAACAATTGCAGGAAATACAAAATTCCCTTCTGTGTGTGTGTACAGACCAGATTACCATCTGGTCTGTCCCATATTTCCTCTCTCCTCTGCTAGTGATAATAGATTAAAACAAACGTTACACATCATCACCACGGCTAATGTCCTAGCACAGTGGAAATTCATTTCCCAAATTCCTTGATGAAAATATTGCAACCATCCCTTGCTTGCAGATTAGTTTGTGTGCTGGGCCTCTGAGCTGCTTTGTGCTTATAGCTGTTTAATTTATGGCCTGTGAAAAGTTTTATAACGCTGACTGACAGTGCCTAAGAGATTGAAGTTTCTCCCTTCATACACTCAATGATTTAGCACACATTTGTAAGATCAGGAAGAGGAATCCCAGAGCATTGGTTTTTTTTTGCTATATTGTCTTATATTGCCTGCACTAAGACATGAAGATACAGCTGCAATGCTATTAGTTCATCTTACATTTGTTTAGGATAAATGTGATAAATCTTGCACACACACAAAGCTTTTATAGCTTGCCTATTTTACTTGGAGGAATATTTTAGCCATTCTGAGACATTTTGTATCCAGGGGCAAAACACAAGTACTCTTTTCCCAAGTCAAGGTTTCTTAGCTCAAAGCTGGTTGAGTTATTGAAGTGCCTATAAATAATAACAAATTGCTTTTCCTTCATGACATCCAAACTTCATACACTGCATTGCACATCATGATTACTTTGTTTATATATTTGTGTCTGAGAGAGGGGGGGGGTAGCCTTGTCTGTATTTTATAAGTTCGCAAATTTT
The DNA here is from genome assembly GCF_051295495.1 of Thamnophis sirtalis. Lineage (NCBI taxonomy): Eukaryota > Metazoa > Chordata > Lepidosauria > Squamata > Natricidae > Thamnophis > Thamnophis sirtalis. Next base: position 21,122,920 of record NW_028261381.1, on the reverse strand, counting down.
CAGACTTACGACCATTGCAGCATCCCCCACAGTCACGTGAGCAAAACCCAGATGCTTGGCAACTGACTCATATTTATGATGGTCGTAGATCATGGGGGGGTCATGTGATCCCCTTTTGAGAAGCAAAGTCAATGGAGAAGCCAGATTCACTTAACAAGGGTGTTACTAATTTAACAACTGCATTTGATTCACTTAGCAACGGTGGCAAGAAAGGTTGTAAAATGGGGCAAAACTCATTTAACAAATGTCTCTCTTAGCAACATCAACTTTGGGCTGAATTGTGGTCATAACTCAAGGACTACCTGTATTATACCTGGAAAGGTTGTGCTCTTGACTGGGTAGATTTCTATACAGCCAGTGTTTCCACTCCTAAAATCCTCCAATCTCGACTTGCAATGAATGCTTTGCTGTTTTCCCCACTGCAGATGTGGTAAGTATTGACTAGAGCCAGTCAGCAGGTCCTTCAGCTGGCCAATAATGGAGTACCACAATTAGTCCTCATAGTACCCTACAACCAGTGGTGGGTTGCTGGTGATATGCCCCGGTACGGGAGTACCGGAGCCAGCCCAGAGCACCGGATACCGTTCTGGTACGGTGCTCCAGAGGGCCCACCCACCCGCCCAAGCTCCTTTCCTGTGTTTTAAAGCTTTTGTGCTGCCACGCACATGCATGGCGCATACAGCGCCTGCGCGATGCTCCATGGAGTAGCTGGAGCATCATGCAGGTGCTAGAATGCATGCGCACGCTGCACGCATCCATGAGGACGCCGCTGGCCCCATTCCAATTGTACCGGTTGGAACAGGAGTTGAAACCCACCACTGCCTACAACCCTTGCCAAATGTGTCTAATATGACAAAGTAACCAATAAGAACACTGCAACGGCCTGATTGGAGACTCAGGGGAGGGGCAAATGTGAGGAATTGGAGACTGAGACTCAGAAAGTTTGCCATTTTAGAGTTTGGACATTTGAGCTACAAGAAAATCCAGCTTGTCTGCTCAGCAGGGGTGCTAGTACTGGATCCCAGTGATTGGCAGCACCAAAGTTTCAGGATGAACAGGAGTGGGATTCAGCCGGTTTACACCGGTTCGGGCAAACCGGTTGTTGCAAGGACTGGCTGACCCCGTCCACCCCACCCCTCACTCCCAGGGGTATCCACACAGCCCGTTCATCATGCCAGGTAAGTTTAGGGTCTGTAGAAGTCTAGACCAACAGATGAGGCGACAGCCTAGCTTAGGTAAAAGAAACAGCTTTATTGCCACAGACAACTCTCAAGGTAACTACAAAACAATTCAGCACCCTGCTCTGCTTGACAGCTATTTATATGGGAGCTGTCAAGCAGAGAAGCCAATAGTAACAGTGTAAAAAAAGCCCACTTCCAGCCAGGCACATCTTAGCCAATAGGCGCAAGCCTTTGGTTGCCGGGCTGTCAGTCGTATGTTGAGGACTTGTGGCCAGTTGTAAGTCAAGGACTCAAGACTGGTCACAAGTTGAGGACATTACAGGGTCTGTGTGGAGGTTCTGGGAGGATGAAAAATGGGCCTCCCAGAAGTCTGAAATGGGCCTATTTCTGGCCTCTCGAGTGCAGGGAGGCCATTTTTGCCCTCCTAGAGGCTCGGGAAAAACCTATGAGTCGGGGAGGGCAAAAAAATGGGCCTACCGGAAGTATCGAAAGTACTGGAAGTCCGAACATGGGCCTGTTTTCGGCCTCTGGAGGCCCTCTGGAGGCTCGAGGAAAGCCCATGGAGAGTTGGGAGGGCAAAAATGCCCACCTGCCATGGTGTAGGAGGGCGAGTAGGCCACGCCCACCATGGCAAACACCCACCATGGCCACGCCCACCCAGCAACCTGGCAGAGAACCAGTTGCTAACATTTTTCAATCCCACCCCTGATGGATGAAGTGCTCTGAATTTATCACGATCCCATCTGAGGTTTTTTCCAAGTTGCCCCTCCGGTTTGCCTGGTCCCCATCCCTTGTGCTATCCTGTTGGGCACAGCAATTATATTGAGCGTTAATTGCGAGTCCTTGTTTGGAAAAGCCGTTCAGAGGAAACAGGCTATATTAAATGAAATAATGATAAATGTGTGTTTGTCTCAGGAGGTCTTTGTCAGGAAAGAAAAAGGAAAGAATCTATCCGGTTTCTCAAAATAGCAGGCATGAAAATTACTTTTGTCAGTTGTGGGAATAAAACTCATGGTGAAACCTTTAAAATGCTGCTTCCACTGAAGATCTTGAAAACTCAAGGGAGCTTTTGAAATACCTCGCAGATGATGGTTTTGAGCTAGACAACAGCTGATGATCATAGATGAAAATCTTCCCTGCATGTACACTTAGCCCTTGATTTAAGGCCACAATTGAGCCCCAAATTTCTGTTGCTAAGTTGTTAAGTGAGTTTTGCCCCATTTTACAACATTTCTGACCACAGTTGTTAAGCGAATCATTGCAGTTGTTAAGTTAGTAACATCGTTGTTAAGTGAATCTGGTGTCCCCCTTGATTCTGTTTGCAGTTTGGTTGCAAAAGGTGATCATGTGACCCCAGGACATTGCATCCATCATAAATACATGCCAGTTGCCAAGCGTTCGAATTTTGATCACATGATCATCAGGATGCTGCACGGCTCATAAGTGTGAAAAAGGGTTATGACCAAGTCCCCTTGTAACTTTCAACGGTCACTAAATGAATCTACCTGTACTTGCAATATTGGAATAGAAAAAAATGCTATCAGGAGCTGAATAATAATTTTTCCCCAAGTACCGTTAGATAATATACATAGAAAAAAATCTTAATTGTTATTGAAATCAATTCAATATCTATAATCAGAAAAAGTAATAGGATCAGAATTATTAATCAGAATGAATTAATAGAAATGTTTATCAAATTTAAGAAGTGCCACCCTTGTTATAACAAAACAAGGTGAGGTCTAATGTTTGTTTAAAGCCTTATTTTAAGAGAACTCAAATTTCAGAAGTGACACAAGGCCATTACAGTCCATAAGTTAAAATACATTCTATATTTTCTTTTAAAATTCAAATTTATTTTTAACACTGAATACATATCCACACAGCTTAGTCTGCCATTCTTCTAAAGAAATAATCATATATAATTTCCAGTAAGAAAATACAAAGTATCTTGGCAGCTGCTATTATATATAAAGCCAACCACAAGCTATACTAAGGTTTAATCTCAGATTTAATGATAATTCCCAGAAAAATAGCTGACAGAAAATAAAAGTCAGTACAGTGTGTAATATTTGTTTTCTTCTATTGTAAATTATCTTCCAGAATTATTGAGTTTTGTGACACTGCCATCAAACATGAAAAAATAATCCTACCTAATTATTGCATTTCAAGCATTTTTTGGAATATGATTTTGGCAGTTAGCACTGGAGTAATATGATTATGGTATATCAGCACAGCACTAATGTAACAGAAAAAAAGTTTTTCCCCCTCTAGTTTTAATATTCACACCGAATTTGATGTTTATTTTTATTGGCATTCTTATTATTGCGCATCAATTGTCCTGCTTAAATTCTGAATCCTTTTAATTATGCAGTGTTTGACTTTACACAGATTAACAGAGTCGGAAGGGACCATATAGGTCATCTATTCACCCTCCGCACCCAAGCAGGAGACCCTACACCATTTCTGACAGATGGCAGTCCAGTCTCTTCTTGAAAGCTTCCAGTGATGAAGTTCCCACAACTTCTGAAGGCAAGCTATTCCATTGGTTGATTGCTCTCACTGTCAGAAAATTTCTCCTTATTTCTAGGTTGAATCTCTTCTTGATCAGTTTCCATCCCTTATTCCTTGTCTGGCCTTCGGTTGCTTTGGAAAATAGCTTAACCCCCGTCTCTCTGTGGCAGCCCCTCAAATATTGGAACACTGCTATCATGTCTTCCTGGTCCTTCTCCTCTTGTTTATTTTTGGAGGATCTTTTAATTAAAATGTATACACAATCTCCAAGAGATGTGTCATAACATTTTTCAAATGTGGCCAAATTTCAGAATTTTTGTTATTTTTCTCTATTAATTGTTTACAGGTAGTTCTAGACTTATTATTCATTTAGCTACAACAGCACTGAAGTTATGACCATCACAACACACAGTACAGCAACACTACTTTCCCACATTCTCCTTAGCCCGTACAGAGGACTTTTAGGCCTGAAAACTCAATTCAGTTACATCTCAACCCTTGACCACAAAAGTCCATAATCCAACTATTTGAGAGCCTGGCAATGTAGCTTTGAAGATTCCAGAAAGAATATTTCTGTGTTACAGAATTCTCTAGGAATTAAGAGATATTTTTAGTGATATTACGTAGCCCCCATTTTCTAGAGATTTAGTGATATTAGATAATAACCGTTTTATAATTTATGATTTGTAATGCCGGTGTTAAGTCAGTCACACAAAATGAAAAGGAGTGATCCTTCCTTGAAAATAGCAACCTCAAGATGAGTACACTTCAGTGGTGGGTTTCAAAAATTGTTCGAACCTACTCTGTGGGTGTGGCCTCCTTTGTGGGAGTGGCTTGCCACCCATGTGACTGGATGGGAGTGGCTTGCCACCCATGTGACCGGATATGAAGATGCCGACGACACTTGTCAGAACCACCTTAAATTACCTCATACACAGCGCTGGCATGCATAAGAGTATGATGTAAACTTATTTTTTAAAAGGCATCTTTGGTTTGCATTAAAACAACTTCAACACACGCAATGTTCTGATTGCACTACAAACGCAGTAGTCATCCTTACCTTTCACAGAGGCACTGAGTTTTATACATATGAGCATGATAGTGTAGAATAATCATATCCAAGGACCAGTGGTGGGTTTCAAAAATTTTTGGAACCTCTTCTGTAGGTGTGGCCTGCTTTCCGGGTCCACTGGTGGAACTTCTTCTAACCAGTTCGGTAGATTTGATGAACCGGTTCTACCGAATAGGTGTGAACTGGTAGGAACCCACCTCTGGTACACTTCAACTCCCCAAGTTCCTTAGCCAGCACTACTTAAGGTTGAGAAACGCTGATCTATATAGCTACATATGCATTCTCAGGACAGAATTAACTCAGAATTTTAAGATAATATATCTGCTTTTTCTAGGCTTGAGAAAATTTACTATTTGAAGTTTTAATCAGAGATTCTGCTTTTGTCTGTGATTAATCTTGAAATCCAGTAGAAGGGTTTTTTTAGGCTGAGGAAAAAGTTGTCATCCTCCTCCTCCTCCTGCTCTTCTCCAATCCACTTCTTTTTAATACAAATAGTTTAAAAATCAGTTAAATATACACAGCCAGCAACATAGATGCATTGATAAACAAACCAACTCACAAGGTCTCAACTGAAGAGAAACAGCAAGATGGATTCCATAGGTTGGCTTTGATGCAGAAGAAAGTCCAGCTTCTAAGTATCTAAGAAATTGGGCTATTCCACCTTCTAAAACCTACTGCATGCAATGGACTTGCTTCAAAGAAGACTTAACATATATACCATAAGCGTTTACAAATCTAAATAGCTTAATGGACTTTCAAAACTCAAGTTCTATATTTTAAACAGTGCTTTCCCACAATAAGATTGAGCTTTGAATTATGTATTTTGAAAAGTATTCTTGCTCTGGTGTTTTTATTTTGCCTGCCTGAAATAAAATAATTTTGGCCAAAAGGCAAAAATATTATCTTTGTGTCCAATAATATTATTGGTTTATTAAAATATATGTCATACTTAACATGGAACTCCTGTCCTCAGAAAGATAGAGGCACAAACTTACCCAAGTCTACCCAGAAGCAAACTCCATTGAATAAAATGGAAAATACTCTGAGGCTGTTCCATATAGGACATCAGCCATACTTAATAGTTAGCAATATATAAAATGTTATTTAAATTTGATTCATAAACCAGAAGGCGTCGTCACTTTTTGTTATTAAACCCTCCCTCTAATATGCTGAAAGTTGGATTACATACACAGATGCACGCGTGACATGCTCTCCCTGAACAATAAAGCATTTTCTTCCTCAAGTGGAACTTGGATACATTTCATTTGTAGCAGAAAGCATTGCAGAAGCTAGCTATCATTATTGCTCCACTTGAAATATTCGCTTCTCTTACCAAATGATTTCCCCTGTAATTGATGTCATAAAGAATATCTGTGTTAAGTTGTCTTCATTTCCCCAGGTTTCAATCCTTATGATGATCAATTATTTATATACAGACTAGATGAAAGGCAAGGTTGTAATGACCCAGAGGGCTTTAATAGTGACATCATAAATCTTAAGAGTGGAGCTCAAGTGGGTGATATTAACAAAAAACAGTGCTGGATGAGCGCATTTCACTTTTTGTGGAAGAAGCAGCACTGGGCTGGCCTCTATGAATCAATTCTTTTAATAGAGTAGGATCTTTAGCTTATACGTTTTTACTAGCGCTGGGCTGAAAAGGTCTTCCAGGTTTGTGCAAACATTCCCATTTGGTTAGAATGAAAATGAAATATTTTCCATTCCACGCCGACCCCCTGAAGAAGTAAGAAAATGCAGTTCACTTCTGAGGGGTTTGGCCTCAGGTTCTTTATATTTTTCTCAGTTGGGAGATAAATATACCTAAGATATTACCAATGAGGTATCTTCAGGCAATATGGCGTACAAGTTATCCTCCAGTTGGCATGTACACAAATCCAACACTAAATAAAACATTACTTTAAGAAAACGGCCAAAAGACTGTCAATAATGCTCACGTCTTGTGGGATTGGTCAATTTCCCAGGATTGAATTCAATGAAATTTGTATACATACACAGATTTATTTCCATTTGGGACCACTAGCAGAAATCTTAGAGACTAGAAGTAGCCCCTGGATCACAGTAGGAATTGTTGCCTAAGAACAAAGTGTAGCCCTTCAAAATTACTACCCAATATAGATTCTGGAAGACTGTTTCTGACAAGCTACAGTATATTGTGGCCCTCTGAGCAGACTCCCTAAATCGAATTGATTTGTACGGGAAATTAAAATGGAGTGACTGCTACAATTAGTGCTCCTTTGTGAGCATAATTCCCATTTGTCCTTTGGGCACTGTAACTTGGTAAGTGCATCTATAAGTCTGGAGGAGAGTGAATTCTAAACTATAAAGTCATCTTATCTGGAAGTCAAACCATGTCAATGGCTGACAACAACAGACATTTACAGTGTCATTAAGTGAAATGTTTCAGGTGCGCTAAATTAAATGTTTCACAGTCCGTATATCATTCTAAGTCTGAAAATGGCATGTTAAAGGAAAGGAGATCCTCTAAAAGACCGACCCGCCTTTCTTAAAATATTCTTTCTCAACCTTTCTATATACTGATTAGCTAATAGTGATTGGGAGTTAAATCTTTGGTTAATTCAAAACTGTTTTAGATTTTCCTTTCACAAAAGCTGTGTAAGTCTACAAAGTGCAAAGGCAGATAGATTGAGGAATTTCTTCACACTGATGGACTGAAGATAAGGAGAAAGAACTTTTCTTTGAAGAACGTCTGCGGGAACTAAGAGCTAAGGTGGCGCAGTGGTTAAATGCAGCACTGCAGGCTACTGCTAGATCAGCAGGTCAGCGGTTCAAATCTCACCGGCTCAGGGTTGACTCAGCCTTCCATCCTTCCGAGGTGGGTAAAATGAGGACCCAGATTGTTGGGGGCAATATGCTGACTCTCTGTAAACCGCTTAGAGAGGCCTGAAAGGCCTATGAAGCGGTATATAAGTCTACTGCTATAACTGAAGGATTTATTTATATTTATTTATTTATCCAACACTTTCTGAAATACATGCATACTGTTTGTGGAAGAATTCTATGTAATTGAAACACTATTTCAAACACTGGTTTGCCAGGTCTTATTAATAATGACCACAGCAACACAGTCCCACAGTGGATATTTCATTGTGGACATTTTCAAATAGCTTTTGAAGTAACATACGTAGAAGTCTGCATCTAGACATCCAGTCTTGCAATTTAGTAAGATGGGAAAAAACTGCTTTCATAGTTCTGTTCAAGCACATACATTTTTTCTCAACTATGTTTGTCTAAAAGAGACCACCCATCTCAAATTGTACTAAATTCATAGGGACTTTGGAAACCAAAAATCTCTATGAGTAGGTCTTTAACCAGGATGTTACTCATTGCACACCCTGCTGGGGAAACATTTAACACAGATGTCACAGATGTAACATTCTATGAAAAGTTGGGCCTGGGAGTCCTGATCTTTTGCTCCTGCACCAGTTAGAAAAGACTGTAAAGAATATTATGTTACAGCCTGTCTTTTAATTTGCCAGAATTATTTTCCTCTATAAAAAGAGATTTCTGGTTTTCCAGCTCATGCTCAGCATTCTTTTGCCTTTGTTTTGACGATACTCCTCACCATATCATTTCAAGGCAATCAAGTGCGGCATTGTCAATTATTCACTTCTCCATCATTCTGTAGCCTCACTGGTTTTTTTTCTCCACCCAGGAGAAAAGTTCTCTCTTGGGATTTGAATGAAGCATGACACGCCAAGGAAACTGCCAACTACGAGAGAGATTATGGTACAATGAAGATTAGAACACTTGCATCCTTCAGCCATCTTGTAACTAATGGAAGTGCCAGACTGCCATATGCCATCTGCAACACTTTTACTTAGCATGCTAAATGCTAATGTTCCCAAAAGGGTGACCCAAACAAGGAGGAAAACTCTCACAAAATAATTAACATCTATTCTTGGATACAGGAGAATAATCCCTTTGTCATTTCATATTTCATCCAACACAAATGTAACATTTCCCCCTTTATTCAAGTTGGTATTAATAATAATTTTAAAAGCCTTGTCACTTGAGAAGATAAATGTTATGTAAGGATGGAAGCCTTTAATATATTTATTGTGTTTTTGTTTTGTTTTGTATTTCAGCCCTACAGACCCCAGTAAGGAATTGTACTCTGGACTCTTCAATCATGAGGGAAGCCAGCATGTCAAAAGGAATTTCTGCTCTCATTCTGCACTGTCCCCATATATTGGCCTATTGATTCCTCAAGGCCACCCATCCTTTTGGGCACATAGATTTTTCTGTGGGGATTTCTTTTGCCAGGATTATTACATGTGATGATGCAGAATTATTTTGTGGCATTCTGGAAGAGACACATTGACTCACATAAGGAATGCAAATACATTCATTCGTTCATTGGCGTTATCTGAAAAATCATATTTGTCCTCTACTGTGGAGTGCATTTAATGATAAAAGTGGTTGCCATAATATTAAGATCAGAACCAGTAAGAATCCTTCCTTCCTTCCTTCCTTCCTTCCTTCCTTCCTTCCTTCCTTCCTTCCTTCCTTCCTTCCTTCCTTCCTTCCTTCCTTCCTTCCTTCCTTCCTTCCATCCATCCATCCATCCATCCATCCATCCATCCATCCATCCTACCACCATCTGAATTCAGGTCTCAGCAATGATTTTATAAATGAGAAAGAGAGGTAACAAAACAGTAGGCTTGTCGAAAGCCTCTCAAACTGGTTGTGCAGAATTAAAGCTTTGGGGAACTCAAAGGTCAGCCATTGTATTACTTGGTTCCAAATATAAAGTACTTCAGGGAACTTAGCAAGGCATTTTGCGAACAATGCCTTCCTGGAAAAATAGTTGCAGGGAAGCAAGCTTTGGTTGGATTAGGACAACATAAAGGAGCCGATGACACAACTGAATGGTGGTATTTCACCCGCCGGCCAGTGGTTAAAGTACATATAAGTAAGTGGGCTCTGAAATAGCTAAACACAATTCTTGTTGTGCAATCTGGAAAAATTACAAAGGAGAGAAAGCAACACAGGTGGAGTAGATTAAATGTTGGTCAGAAGAGAAACACTATCTATAAAATACCCAGCTAATTCTGGAAATGAGTAAAAAATACATTTTTCAAATAAATGTCTATTAAGAGATGCCTCAAGCTGATCTAGTATTATACCTGCTATTATTTGGACACAGTTCTGTAAGTGATTTAGTTGTGGGGGCACACTGGTGGAAGGAAAGCATTTGATATCGCTATGGATAAATTCCATTACAGTATCGTATATTGCAAGCTCAAAAATGTCACTGTTTCAGCCATGATTCTATAAGCCCATCAAAAATGTAAATTTTAAAATGATAATCTAATATTATTTTATTTAGAACCAATTTTAGTATTAGATAGCTAATTATCAGCTATCTATTTTTGATTGTTTGGTTTGGTGGTTAAAGCATCAGACTAAAAACTTAGTCTTGCTTAGGCCCAAAACTTGTCAGTTGATCATGAGCCACTTTCTCTCAGCTCTAAGAAGGAGGCAGTGGCCAATCATTTCCAAAAAAACCTTGCCAAGATAAAAAGTTGTAGGGTGTTATCCAGGCAGTCACTAGAGTCAAGACTGATTTAAAGGCACACACATGATGTGCACACACAAACACACACACACACACACACACACACACACACACACACACACACACACACATATCTCCAGTTACTATGGACATCAGTTTGTTCTCCTGAAAATAACATTGTCTCTGAAACATAAAATATTAGATAGAGGTTTTCATTATAAAGCATTATTTTCTTAACCACACACATCGGCGTTAAGGATTACAGAAATAAAGCATGAGAAACATTTTATATTTGGAACACAGTATATGCTAAGCGAATGTTATTACTGCTTATTATAATAAGTTTTCCAATAACCTCTGAAAGAGCCAAAAATACAAGGTATGTATTTTATCTTCCTTAATCATCTACAATGCCTTCCTCCTGTTGAAACTGGGATTTTTATTTAATAGTTTTGAAAAGTGCTATTGAAAGATTTTAACATGGTATTTGGCCTGTGGTATATTCATAAAAACAAATAAATAACACATTTTTCTTCATTATTCAAGTCGTACAACTGGAGTCTAATGTTGGTTTGCAATCAAATAATAACCACAACATTTATCATACAAATTATCTGAACTGGTATCTCTGTTTCAGGGCTTTGAATTTGTTTTTGGGATGTTACGGATGTCGTATTTTACCACAAAGTGGGATTTGTGTTCAGCCACACATATACAGGAACAAAAAGGGTCATTATGTCACAATGAAGCTAGAACCATTGTTACATTACTTTTGTCTTTAAGAACCACCTAGTGATCAAATGGTATATAACATATTGCACCCCATGTTTTCTTAGCAATGCAACTTTCTTTTATTATAGTTCAACTCCTTCCACTTTTCTTCCATATTGCTTTGTGCCATGTTTGAAGGTGGAGGAAGCCTGAGGGAGAAAACAACAACTGTACTTTACCTTCAAACTGCATTTTGATTTACCAACCATTAGCTTCCATATAAAGGCAAAAGCTAAAGAGTGGGACATGAATGTTTTTTAAGGCAGTCTTCCTTAACTTGTTCTGGAAATATCTCTGCCTAGATTCCCAACTCTGGGTTCTACTGATTAGAAAGTCTAAAGGGAGAGTTACAGTCCCACTGGAAAGCCACCATAACATCCTTGATTCCTCCTTCTGTTGGAAGAAATGTCCTTCTGGGTTCAGTTTCCAAGTGGGGAAAAACAGTGGCGGGTTCCAGTTGGAATGGCCCCAGCGTCACCCACATGGATGTATGCGGCGAGCGCGCATGCGTCTTACTTGATTGCAATGCTTCCGTTAGCCTCCGCGATGCTCCAGCTGCTCGGTGGAGCGTCGCACAGGCGCCGTATGTGTCATGTGCATGCGCGGAAGCGCCAAAGGCTTAAAGCACAGGTAAGGAGCTTGGGTGGGCGGGGTGGGCCCTCCAGAGCACTGTACTGGAACCCGGTGCCCCGAGCAGGGTCCGGTATGCCCATACTGGAGCATACCTCCGGCAACCCACCACTGGGAAAAAAAAAACACTGGAAACATGGAGGCTGCTTGGAAAGATGGTTTAATGGTGGATAGGAACACATGGCTTGAGTTCCTGAGCAGAAAAGGGGGATCAAGATGTTGGGTAAAGAAAAAAAGAGACAAAGATGCTGAAAGTCCCTGGTTTTATGCCCTCTCTGGGCTTTGATCTTGATCTTGTATTCTGATTGGTTGTCAGATTCCCATGGGGCCATGCAGGGGCAACTCTGTAGGCTGTGTTTTGAGTCCAAGTTTGGTTGAGCATTACTTCTTCTCAGGTGCCCTGCGGTGAGATGGGTAAAAGGCTAATACTATCATGTCTTAATCCCATCACCCTGGAGCTGAAGGGGGAGATATTTGTTACGTAGAATACACTAGCTCAGGCCTTTTAATGACCCATTGACAAAGGTTGGGGCTATTAAGAGTGAGTCTGTTTCCTGCCTAAAAACATGACTCTCCATTTCTGATCCAGGGAAATATAATATTCTGCCTTTTCAATATTTCCCAGGATATTTCATTTTTCTAGGAGAGAGGTGGATTTTAACTTCCTACACTTCCTGTAGAAATCACATGAAAAATAAAATCACCTCTTTCCTGCAAGAAGGTGAGTTTGACTATAGTTTTTTTTTAAAAGATGGTTGTGCCATTTTATTGCATGTTAACCCTTACACCAATGTTTCACAGTTTTGGCAACTTGAAGATTGTGAATGTCAACTCCTAGACCTCCACAGCCAGTACTACTGAGTGGAGAATTCTGGAAGCTGAAATCCACATATTTTCAAGTTGCCAAGGTTGAGAAACACTGCCTTAAAATAAGGCAAAGTGAGACTGATATCAGATATGGAGTATCACTGCCTACAGTATAATGTTATAATATCTATTGCCACAGAATAAAAGAAAACAACAGTTTTTTAAAGGTATGTTTTGCCTGTCCCACCAACAGCTGGAGCAGCTTAGCAAAACAATGAGCAAGAAGCCCATCCAGGCACAAACTTTTCGTAGAAATACAATAATCTATTTATATTTCCAGAAGAAATAGATTATTCACCTATTGTTCTATTTAGAGTTGAACGCTTTGGAGCCCTCAGATAACAAATAAAACAAAAATACAACTAGCTTCCAATGTGTTCCTGTTGCTACATTAATACACAACATTACTATATGCCGGAATGTCTTGCATCAGTGCTGGTAGAGGGGGAAAAAACCCCTGACTTGTCATCAGAATTGGGAAACTGAATGCTACATTTAACTGGAACAAGTAGAAATCCAGGGAACATTATATCCTAGGGTTTGAACTATTTTGAAGAAGGCTGGAGCTCTATAATAGAACGTATAGTTAGTATGCAAAAGATCCTGGCATCTTCCACTTTTAACTCTGGAGGGCTGTTGCTGTCCAGTATGTAGGCAAAGCTGGTGCTACAGAGATCATAGATCTTCATTTAGCTAGAGCAGCCATCCTCCATCAGCAGCTTTCCAAATGAAACAAGGACCTTACAATCCTAGCTTTTTCAGATTTATAATCTAATGGCCTATTTGTATAGATGGCTTTCTACCGGTTCACATTGGTTCGGGTGAACCGGTAGTGGTAATTTGTCCCGGATTGCGCAACCAGCAGTGACCCAGGCTGGCCACGCCCCCAACCAGTTCCAAGGTCTCTGCTGCTGTTGCCAGCATGTTTTTTTAATTAGCTTTTCATGGTGTTTGCGCATGTACAGAATAATTTACAGTAAACTGCGCATGTGTGCATGAGCAAAGTACACGTGAAACGAACCGGTACCAACACTGGTAGGAACTCACCCCTGTCTATTTGCATTGCGTTTACAGACAAAGAAAGACACTCCGTTCAAACTAGAGTTTTGAATTTGAGAGTTTTAGCCTTGGGTGCTTCTGCAGTAGGTCTTTATATACAACAAATATACACTGTTGTCATGGCAATACATCTGAAGAATGCCCTCACCAAATAATTGTTTCCTGTATTTTCTTTGTAATAGTTTGATAAGGCACGTGCAGATATTCCATACAAAATAAGTGAATAATGGCATTCACATTGAATACAATAATGGTTCCTAACAGCTACAACATACCAAAAAGGTGGGTTGGTGTCTGTCTTGCAAAGTAGTCCAGACAAGAAGCACACCCAGGTATTTTAGTTCTACTTTATTGAAAGGTTACATTAACAGAATCTTGCAGCACCTCTTCATTGGATAATCAGGAAAGAAAACCACAAGATTCCATTGATAGAAATCAAGTGTAATTGTACTAATTATAAATGAACAGAAGCGTAGCAAAGCAAAGTCTGATTATTTAGGCGCGAAAGCAAATGATATATTGTATAACCCATTCCCCACCCCTTGGCATCCCATGCACAGTCCAATCATAATTCTCCCAAGTATCAGGTGCAAGATAACTTCGAAAGGCATCACCAAGATGGAATGTCGGTGCCGTTGGCCTTGGCGAGAAACCTCCTCCACATGCTCAGTAAGATGGGCAGTAGAAACTCCAGAATCTTCCTCCAGCACAACAATCAGTCCCCTCCCAAATACCATGCCCTCCCTCCCCGTTTCAATGGCAGCCGAAGCAGCAGCAAAGCAGAGGCTGATACTCTCCCTTCCCGTCACCTTTACAGGTCAAGGAACTAGGGAGGGCATGTTCTGGGTCAGGGGTGGGTGGCTGCCGGCATTACTGCCGGTTCCGTGTGTTCAAAAATTTGCTCCGTGCTCATCCGCATTTGCACATAAATAGGTCTGTGCATGGGCAAAACATTAAAAAAATGAGAATTTTTTTGGGTGCTATGAGAATTGTTCTGCACATGCGCAGAAGCGAAAATCAAGATAGCGCTGCCATAGGAGAACCAGTTCATCGGTGTGGCAGGCCTGGGTTGCTGCCGGTTCCAGCGACCCAGGCCGCCAAACCACTACCAGTTCGGCCGAACCGGTAGGAATCCACCACTGTTCTGGGACATTTGCCACAGCCTCACTCCTGTAGATTCAGGTGCCACTTGTCTGATTGTTTTCTACTTTGCAGCTCTTCTCATTGTCTTCCAAGTTCATTCCAACATAACGTTACAGTTGAGGAGCTAGCATTTATCTGCCTATTTATTTGTCACTAATGGCAAATATTGTCCAACATGTCAGTTTAAAACCCCACATCAGTGGTGTCAAATTCAAGGCCTGGGGGTGCTTAGATCTGGCCTGCGGGGCCATCCTGGAAACAGTGAAGGACTGGCCTGCGATGCCTCTGCCAGTGAAAATGGAGCTTAGAAGGGCCATGGGCGGCCTTTGAGAGCTCCGTTTTCATTGGCAGGAGGCCGCTGCAGCTGAAAATGGAGCTTGAGAGCCCATTTTCACTGGCAGAGCACTGGGGCCACTACAGGCTCCCCCAACACAAGTGATGTTGAACTGGCCATGCCCACCCCGGTCCCCCTAAGGTCAAACACAACCCTGATTCCGCCCTCAATGAAATCGAATTTGACACCCCTGCCCCGATGATATCTACCCAAAGGCATTAATATGCTATTTAGTCATTTTTTTTAACCCGCCACTTCAGGGTGTTTTTATGTTTGATGTTAGAAAAAGCAGTGGAGAAACATAGGAAAGTTACAAACAGAGCATGATGCCGTCTATACCAGAGGTGGGTAGCTCTCAGTTTGGCCCGAATTGGGCAAACCGGTAGTGGTGGCACCGGGAGGCTCTGCATGTGCAGAAGCATCATGCGTGTGTGCGAGCGCATGCGTGAGCAAACTGGCAGCACCGGGATTTGCAACCCACCTCCGATCTATAACCTCTGTAACAGTCCATAAATGTAGCCGGGAAATAGCACATCAAAAGTGTTACCTGGAAGCTGCCCCAAGTCTTTCCCACCAGTTAGGTGTGATGAAAGAAATGTCCTTCTGGGTTCGGCTCCAAGTGGGGAAAAAGACACTGGAGACATGGAGGCTGCTTGGAAAGATGGTTTATTGTTGGACAGGGCCACATGGCTTGAGTCCTGAACAGAAAAGGTGATCACATGCTTCAATGTTGGTGGAGAAGAAGGGCTGAGGGAGGGGCTTGCTAGGCTTTTTATAACCTCTTAAGTCCCACCTCTCTGTTTCCTGTTCCTGTGTAAGAAATGTATTCTGATTGGTTGTCAGACTCCCATGGGCCCATGCAGGGGCAACTCTCTAGGCTGCATTTTGAATCCAGGTTTGGTTGAGTTCTCAGATGCCATGTGGTCAGTTGGGTAAAAGGCCATTATCATGCTTTAATCCCATCCCCCCTGCAGCTGAAGTGGAGAAGTCTTTATTATGTAAAGGGACTGGCTTGGCCTTCTTAACGGCCCATTGACAAAGCGGGGATGGGCACGAAGCTACAGGCAGCTATTCTGTCTTTTAAAACATGTTTCTTTCTTTTCACATCCAGAGAAATATTCTGCCTTTTCAATATTTCCTAGGATATTTCATTTTTCTGGGAGAGGGCTGGGTGATAACTTCCTACAGGTGATTATATCTGCTATTCTCCAAACCACCCTGTTGCAAATATTCTAGCCAGATATAGTATATACCAGTGATGGCTAACCTTTTTGTCATCGTATGCCATCGTATGCCAGCCTCTGTGCTTCCCTGCACATGCGCACGCAAACCTCCATGTCCTCCCTGCTCCCCATGCATACGTGCGCATCTCCCCTCGTGACCCCCTGTGCATGTGCACGCATCTCCCTCATGCACCCCCCACCATGCATGGCAGAGACCAGAAACCAGATGGCCAGCGGGAGACACACGCATGCGCAGTGGAGCTGAGCTGAGGCGGTGGCTCGCATGGCCACAGAGAGAGCTCTCTCTGTCATAGGTTCGCCATCATGGGTAGATACTTTCTTTTAAAAAATACTCCTTACAATATTCAGCTTGGGTTCTCCTGAGGCTTATTGTCGTTCAAGAAACAAGAAACCATTTCTAGCATCTTTGCCTGGTGTCACAGTAAAAAAGTGGTTTCACTGGTCAGAAAGCTCTAACTCTGCAGTTAGGACTGGTGTCATGTTCTAGGACAGAAGGTGAAGTTTTGTTTTGGACCTTGGCAGCTGGTTTTTAGCTCCTTAGCTTTATTGGCGGATAACTCCTGTCTGTCTTAAGAGCCCCTCTCTCCCTGGCACATATCTCTATACACAATCCCAACAATAATGACACCTAGTGGGGAAAGAAGGAGAAGCCGCAGTAATTAAATTTTCCATCGTGCCAAAAATGTGGGCGATGGACGCCCTTTTGTTGCTGTTTCGCTGCCTTAATGCAATCTTTCCTTGCTGACCTCTTCGCAGAAAATGACACTTGTCTGAGTCATGTTACACAGCCATGTCACTCAGCTCATTCATTTGTGAGTCAGTCTTACAGAGTTTGGTGGGAGTTACGTGAGCTGAGAGTACACGGACTGAGAAGTTGGCTGTTTAATCCATCCCGATGAAGCATGGCAAGAATGTGTAAGATATTCAGAATTTGAGTAAAGCTGTCTTTCAAAATAGGGCTTTTCTGAAGAGTTCTGCTGCTGTTCCCTAGACCACGGCCCCACCCAAAAATTCCATCTCAGCCTTAACTCTTTCCTACACAAGCTGATACATGTTTGAACCACTACTTTGCAACAGTCCTTGAGATGACATTTTCCTTTTTGTTTTTGTTTTGGAATGGCAATACTAGAAACTCCATTCTTCTTCCATGACAACTCAAACAGCCCAATGTCTGAGCCTAACTTGTGACTTTAATTAGTGCCTGTCATTTTAGTATGTTATGATTTATCGCACGGTGATTGCAAACTTTGGAGGGGCTTTCGTGCAACCTAAAATGTTTTAAATAAAAATAAATTAAAGGCCGTGGATGACATCTTGTTGAGATCTAATTCTGCGATTATATAACTCACTCGAAAAGTGCCCCAAAGGCAGCATCTCCCAAGACATCCTCATTCAACTGGCTGTAACTTACCTCTACCCTCTATGCCTGTGGGGGGAAAGGCAGTTTTGAAAGACCTTCAGAAGGTTGGGAAGGTGGGGGTCTGTTGGATCTTATAAGGGTAAGGAAATTCCTCAAGGTCAGAGCTGCCACAGAGAAAGTGTGCTTCTTGTCTCCTCTGTAATGATAATGTTTAGGAAGAGATCAGGGCATTACCTGATGGAATGCACAGATACCCTCTGGGAGAACCAGCTCCTTTAATAGCCTGACCCTGTGCTACTGAGGATTTTGCAGGGGATAACCAGCATCTTGGATTGCACCTGGAAAGAGACTAGCAGCAAGTGCAGCCAACTCAGCAGAAGTATAATATGGGTGAACTTTGAAAAACCTAGAATTGCAAATTCAGCTACATTCTGGACTACTTGTAATTCCCAGATGGTTTAGGTGTGCCTCCTACTTTCAAATGTTTATATATGATGTTAGATCTCCATGTCTCAATATCAACATCTTTGACTTCCATAAGAGGAAGTATAGAAATGCATACGTCTATGACAATGTCATGGGGATGTGGTGGCTCAGTGGCTAAGACGCTGAGCTTGTTGATCAGAAAGGTCGGCAGTTCGATGGTTTGAATCCCTAGCACCGTGTAATGGAGTGAGCTCCTGTTACTTGCCCCAGATTCTGCCAACCTAGCAGTTCGAAAGCATGTAAAAATGCAAGTAGAAAAATAGGGACCACCGTTGGTGGGAAGGTAACAGCGTTCTGTCCCCCTTCAGCATTGAGTCATGCCGGCCACATGACGATGGAGACGTCTTCGGAGAGCGCTGGCTCTTCGGCTTTGAAACAGAGATTAGCACCCCCCCCTAGAGGCGGGAACGACTAGCACATATGTACGAGGGGAACCTTTACCTATGATAGTGTGTAAAATATATAAATTTTAAAAAGGAGTGGGAGAGGGAAAGAGGGGGAGAAAATCCCTTTAACATGGGGTTGGTCACTTTCAAAGCTCATTCTGTATCCATTGCCCTGTTTTGTCAAAACATAATCTTCCCATATTAAATATGAAACTATTCGAGCTGGCCTGATCATGTCTTCAAAGCTTGTGGAGACACTATTTAATCAACCAAGGAAAATATCTTTGGAGTTTGGAATGATGTGATGTAATTTCTAGGCCAATCAAGTAACGGCTGCTTGGCACTGATCTGGAGAATACACTTTTAGACATCCCAAAATAGGCCGAAAGCTGGGTTTCATTTCATTTGACAAAAAGTGAGATAACTTTGGGCGGAGAGATGACTAATCCTTGGAAGTGATACACAGCACAATGTCTAATTTAATGCATTTAGAGAAAAGGCAGGACACTCTTTGGAATCAGATGAGAATAAATCATCCTTGCCATTTCAAGAGGTTGTGGGTATTGCACTAGGAAAGGAATTAATGATATTAAAAACCTTCTGCATAATCTACTTTAAAGAATTTCCACATGTTTCTAATATTGAGATTATTAAAATAAATCACTTGAGTTGCTTATTTGGTGGGGTTGTGTTTTTTTTGCCTTGGCTGCGGTCTTAAAAATAACGTGAATAGAACAGTAGCACATTGTCTTCACAAGAGCCAAAAGTGACCATAAAATTTTGTTCTCTGAAAGGCAAGGTCATGATGCTTATTCCAGATATCTTAACAACAACAACAGAGTGATAAAGATTCCAAATCCACTTCCTGTAGGATTTAAAATAAAATAAAATATTGAGATTGTGCATATGCTGTGACCATATGGCTCCAATTAATACTTGGCACTGCAAACCAGAGATTTCCTCTGCACATTATTTCTACGATGGAAATATAGCATATGAAGTGTGATACATGTAGCTGAACTGCAAATCCCAGTGTCCTTGACCTTTAGTCTTGCTGGCTAGGACTACTGGGAGTTGAAGTTCACAAACATTGGAAGGGCCACAGGTTTCCTACTGAAAAGCCCGACAGCATATGGCAACTTTCAGCGCTGTCTTGAGCCAGACAGAGATACAACAGCACCTCATAATAATCTTAATAGCAAAAATAAAAAATAAAATAAAATACTTTGTTAAGACTACATGTCTGGGTCATCTGCACATTTGCAGATACTACAGCGAGTTGCTCCAGCTTATCATCACCACCAGCAACATCAGGTTCCCATCAGTTCAAAACAGAATGCTCAATGCCACATCAAAAAAAAAAAAAAAGGTACAGTTGAGTTTAATAAAGAACATTTGTTGTATTCTGAATAACTGGTTGCCTGCAGAGAAAACATCCTGCTGCTCATACATACTGAGTGGTTTCAGTTGCTCTTTGCGATAAAAGACTGTTGGAAGAAATGTCCTTCTGGGTTCAGTTCCAAGTGGAGAAAAAGACACTGGAAACATGGAGGCTGCTTGGAAAGATGGTTTAATGGTGGACAGAACCACATGGCTTGAGCTCCTGAGTAGAAAAGCGGGATCACATGCTTCAAGATGTTGGGTGAAGAAGAAAAGAGACCGAGATGCTGAAAGTCCCTGGATTTATGCCCTCTCTGGTCTGTGAACCTGAGCTTGTATTCTGAATCAGACTCCCATGCGGCCATGCAGGGGTGACTTTGTAGGCTGCGAGTCCACGTTTGGTGGAGCATTGCTTCATCCCAGGTGCCCTGTAGTGAGATGGGTAAAAGGCTAATACTATCATGCCTTAATCCCATCACCCTGTGGCGGAAGGGGGAGATCTTTGTTATGCAGAATAGACAGACCAAGGCTTTCTAATGGTCCATTGACAAAGGTGACGGCTATTAAGACTGAGTTTTCTTCCTGCCTAAAAACATGATCCAGGGAAATATAATATTCTGCCTTTTCAATATTTCCCAGGATATTTCATTTTTCTAGGGGTCTGTGTGTTAACCTCCTGTAAGACGAAGTGCCTAACCTACTTGCCACTCAATGAAGTTGAGAATAACAGCCTTGAATGGAAGCCAGGGTCTTCTGGCTAACGTACCTAGCACAAAGCATGTCACCTGGTACTTAGTATTGCCTTCTATGATCTCACTTGCATCTGCCACCAGAAGAAGTAGCTTCCTTTGTGCTCATTGACAGAGACAGCCCTCAAAGTCAATCATCTTCTCCAACTATGGCCTGCATTGAAATAACCTGAACACTTTCCATTTCTGCAAATGAAGAGCACGGAAGGCAGAGACCTTTCAGGAGTCTGCAGATAAGCAGACTCTCTCTCTCTCTCCCTCTCTCTCTCTGTCTCTGTCTCTCTCATTCTTTCTACTCTCCTCCCAGGAAAGACACCAGAACTGGATAAGTGTTCTGGATACTGTGCTAAATGTGGTCTCATGATCTTAGGTGTTAAGACCTGGTTGTTAAGGTGCTTACTAGGACTGCCATATCTGGAAAATGACTAGATGGCAGGGAATGTATGGCTGTGAAGGTTGGACCATAAGAAAGGCTGAGCGCCAAAGAATTGAGGCCTTTGAACTATGGTGCTGGAGAAGACTCCTGCGAGTCACTTGGACTGCAAGGCGATCAAACCAGTCGGTCCTAGAGGAGATCAACCCTGACTGCTCTTTCGAAGGCCAGATCCTGAAGATGAAACTCAAATACTTTGGCCATCTAATGAGAAGGAAGGACTCACTGGAGAAGAGCCTAATGCTGGGAAAGACTGAGGGCAAAAGAAGAAGGGGACGACAGAAAATGAGGTGGCTGGGTAGAGTCGTGAGCTTAAATGGACATGGGGGGGGAGATAGTAAAGGACAGGAAGTCTTGGAGGAACGTTGTCCATGTGATGGGTCTGACATGACTTCGCAACAAACAACAACAAAAGATAATCACAACTATTGACTGCCATCTAAAGGTCATTGGATTTTTTGCAGCCCAAATGAGTAGCATGCCTTCATATTCCATATGTTGGGTGAGAAAGTTCTCTAGCAGGATTTTTAGCAAGGCAGTTCACATGAAATTTAACTAAGGCTTTTATCAATTCTTTTTGTGCCCCCAGGCCAAAATCAATATCTGGTCTTACTGTTTAACCCTGCAAAGGTTAAGTGGTTGATTGAAATGTGGTTATTCATTACAGCTCCAGCAGCATATAAACAGCCTCTCCACGGATACACTTCAAATCTTACACTGGATTGTATTTTCCATTTCTCTTTCTTATGCTGTCCAAAGTAGCTGTCATTTATATCCTAATTTATTAGAAGCACATGTTGAGTAATAGGTCATAATGTGTTTGCAGCTTCTGTCTTTAGTTACATTGCACAGCCAGTCTTAAAAAAAAAAAAAGGAAAAACCTTAAATTTTATTTTGTAATGGAATATTGATTAAAAGCTACTTGAGTTTAAAATGTCCAACTATCAAAAATGAAATGCCTTTGCATACTTCATATGCCAGCCCAGTTAGATGGTATATTTTCCTACTCTATATAAATAATGGTTTTTGTGTTTCACATGAATCCATCATCAGAATGTGTTGAATTCTCAAATGATAATGGTCTCAATTGTCTTACAGTGAAGTTAACTAGGTAGAACTAATTCAAAATTACTGTAGACTAGGGTGGGGCAACCCATGGCCTTCCTGATGTTGCTGAAGTATAATTTCCAGCATTTCCTGCCATAGGCCATAAAACGAGGGCTGTGGGAAGCTGAAATTAAACACGCAGAATATCTCAACTTGCTCATCCTTTTTTAAAGGCTGAGATGGCACAGTGGTTAGAGTGCAGCACTGCAGGCTACTTCAGCTGACTGCTAGTGGCAGTTCAAATCTCACCGGCTCAAGGTTTACTCATCCTTCCATCCTTCCAAGGTGGGTAAAATGAGGAGCCAGGTTGTCAGGGGCAATAGACTGACTCTAAACCACTTAGAGAGGGCTGTAAAGCACTATGAAGCGGTATATACTGTAAGTCTACTGTATGTCTACTGTAAGTCTACTGTAAGTCTACTGTAAGTCTACAGTGCTATTGCACTGATGTCACCCTTGGTTGAATAAACATGAGTAACTTTTTTTCCCCCCTGGAAATGTAGCATAGCCATATAATTAATCAGAATTTGTATAATGATTTTTTAAATGCAATTTTTACAGATTTGTCATTTTGGCCATGGCTCATTCTGAAATTCTGCATCTATAAACCTTAAAGCAAAACCATTTGAATGACTTAATCATGTTTACTAGGTTTGAAGACGTTGGATATAATTACAGTTCAAATAATAGAATAGAATAGAATAGAATAGAATTCTTTATTGCGAAGTGTGATTAAACACACAAGGAATTTATCTTTGGTGCATATGTTCTCAATATACATAAAAAGACAAGATACATTTGTCAAGAATCATAAGGTACAGAACTTAATGATCGTCATAGGGTACAAATAAACAAACAGGAAACAATCAATATCAATATAAATCGTAAGGATACAAGCAACAAAGTTACAGTCCTGCAGTCATAAGTGGGAGGAGATGGGGGATAGGAACAATGAGAAGACTAATAGTAATAGTCATGCAGCCTTAGTGAATGGTTTGGCAGTGGTGAGGGAATTATTTGTTTAGCAGAGTGATGGCGTTTGGGAAAAAAACTGTTCTCATGTTGGTTGTCTTGGTGTGCAGTGCTCTATTGTGTCATTTTGAGGGTAGAAGTTGAAACAATTTATGTCCAGGATGCGAGGGGTCTGTAGATATTTTCATGGCCATCGTTTTGACTTGTGCAGTATACAAGTCCTCAATGGAAGGCAGGTTGGCAGTAATTGTTTTTTCTGCAGTTCTGATTATCCTCTGAAGTCTGTGTCTGTCTTGTTGGGTTGAAGAACCAAACCAGGCAGTTATGACAGACTCAATAATTCCTCTATAGAACTGTGTCAGCAGCTCCTTGGGCCGTTTGAGCTTCCTGAGTTGGCGCAGAAAGAACATTCTTTGTTGTGCTTTTTTAATGATGTTTTTGATGTGAGGTGTCCATTTTAGATGTTGAGATGTTGTAATATAGTTCCTTGTGCAGGTGTGTGTCCTCCATGGCCTAGTCCATACTAGGGCCTGCAGAGTCACGCTGAATCACACAGGAGAAAACAAACTCCTAGAACGCCATAACATCCTGATAGTGAATAACATAACATTCTGAGATGTGCCCTACCATTGACGTCCAGGATTTGACCATATATAGAAAGAACTTTCCTGAAGCAGTAGATTAGAAATTGTACTTTTACAGGCTGTTTTTAAGCACATGCTATTGCTCCTCCTGCCTTTGTCCTATCTCAATAAAAGGGGCTCTCAGACTCTCATCTGGGTCGCTCCATCTCGAGAAAGTTCGTGTCCTGTCTTTTCTCAACATTGGCCTCATGGTCGACCCACGGGAACTTCACATTGAGATATGATAGAACCTAGAAATTTGAAGGTCTCTACTGTTGATACTGTGTTGTCTAGTATTGTAAGAGGTGATAGTATGGGAGGGTTTCTCCTATACAATTTCTACGGTTTTGAGTGTGTTCAGTTCCAGATCGTTCCAGATGCACCATGAGGCTATGTATAAATAACTATTTATTTAACACATACAGCTGTTCCTCAGTGAACTAGGACTATTTTTTTCCCCACACAGGGACCCTTGAAACTCTCTAACATTTGTCCACAAATACATATGCTAAAATATTAATGTCCTCAAAATGTAGCAGTGCAGCTTTGGGTTAACTTTGGAAAGAACTGTTTTAGATGACATTTCAAATCACTTACACATTTGGAAGTCATTGCTCCATGACTGGAACTGGAATAATGGCATTTAGTTTCTCTGTAAGGGTTTTCTGCTTGGCTGGACACCAGTGAAACAAATTTTGTCACTGCCCTCCCTGCCCATTGTAAATGCTCCACAAACCTATGATTTCCAGCTTTGAAGCAAAACTGCTATTCGCCAACTAAAACCATCTTAAGCCCTTCAGAGCAGATGGTCTCTGATGCTTCCCACTTCCCAGTCTAATGGCAGCTGCAACTCTGGTTGGCTGCACTACTGGTTTGACCCCACCCCCTTCCCCTCCAAGGGCTAGTTGCAATCTTGTGCAGCCATTTTATCCTGGGCTGATGAGCACCTGTATTTTCTGCTTGTGAGCATTTTCTGGTTGGTATAATCTTGCAGCAGATCCGACAAAGTCTCATTAAATCAATGAACTTACCTCAATCCAAGAACTTCAGGCTTTGGCCAACCTGTGGGGAACCTTTCCATTTCTGCCCATGCTCCCCTTGTTTTGCTCTGCAGAGCTCTGCTTACCTTCCCTTTAAGTTGCAAGCAGGGGCGTTGTGTTTTATGAAACTGAACTCCCAGTTCTTCCTTGCCACAAAGCATCCATGGACCTCCAGAGGAAGGTAAGGCAACAACTCATTCCCTATTGCTTTGGATTTTGTAGCTGTGATGGCATCGCAAGGGGAGGTTTAAAAAAAAGGAAAGGTCTATGTTAGTGCCAAAGGAGATAATATGTGGGGAAGAGTGAAGATATCCATTTGTGCAAACACCTGGGAACGCAAAGCAAAGACAAGGAGATGTGTGGGATGGAACAATCCCTAAATGGAAGGGAAAGCACTGGTAGACCAGTCTGCACGAGACTCAGTTACCAAGGTGTGGTTTCTCTGCAAGAGAGAAAAGGCAAGAAGCACCAGGACAGCCTATCAGGTTGTGGTGTGGCAATAGTCCAGACTAGCCCATCTATTGGCATTCACAGTTGGAATGCTTTTTTATGCAACAACTACAGAAGTATTTAGCCTGTAGATGGCAGTGTTTACAAGTTTGGATCTATGGTATATACTCTATGTTTTTTTGTTATAAGTAGAGTTTCCTGTTTCCTGTTACAGTTATATAATTGAGTAGTAAAGCACATGATGACTGTACTCTTTGCTTGCTCCAAGGTGCACTATTTTTTAAAAATCAAGAACCCAATAAAATGTTATAGGAATTCACAGAAAATGTTTTGGATGTTACTGGGATTTATTGACCTGTTTTCCCAGGACCTGGTTGTCCCATCACTCTGTGGATTAAAAAAAAAAACCCTTCTTCATGTCACCTAAGGCGCGAGACTTCAATGAAATGATCTAAAGACAGAGAAAGCAGTTGTGAATACTGCAAAGCAGAGAGAGTTGCATTATGCAGAGAGAGAGAGAGAGAGAGAGAGAGAGAGAGAGAGAGAGAGAGAGAGAGAGAGAGAGAGAGAGAGAGAGAGAGAGAGAAGAGAGAGAGAGAGAGAGAGAGAGAGAGAGAGAGAGAGAGAGAGAGAGAGAGAGAGAGAGAGAGAGAGAGAGAGGAGAGGTTAAAGTCACCTTTTATTCAGGAATCCATACATAGTGTTCCTTCCTCCTATTTTTAACCCTGCAACAATTCTATGAGGTAGTTTGGACTAAGACAGAACGACTGGCCCAAAGTCACTCACTGAACTGAAGCATATTATGACTATAAAAAGATTTATGGAACTTTGGCAATCATTAGTGAAATGGAACTTCTCAAAAGACTAAGAAAGAATGCAAGAAAATGACTTTTTTCATTCTGCCACTGCAACAGACATTGAAAGTTGGTAGTGTGCAATTTTAATTTTATTATTATTATTGTTTGTTGTACAGTCAGATCGTATTTGACATGTTTGTCTGCCTATCAAGTCATTGCCAAGAACCTGGAATATTTATTCAGCATATGGCATATCATACATGGACTAGCAATATGAATTAAGGTTTCATCTAGATTAGTAGAATACAATAAAATATAAATGTTAAAAAAAATAAATGTAAAAAAGGTCTATTTTCAAACACAATGTCTAGGCTATCTAATCATTGAATTGCAGTATTGTTTATATTTTCTTAAAAAAATCACACACTGGACTGGTGTATGCCCTCAGCTTACAGCTGGTCACGACGTGATCTAGAGTTTGACATGGAACCTGAGATAGACAGATGTGGATATTTTATGGTGTGATAAATGTTGCTGCAGGATATAAGCTGTTCCAAATAAAGCTACTTTTTGCAATTGACTGACGGTGAATTTGTCAACACTGATGGTGTTCAAGTGGTACTCCACATATTTTGGGATTCCACCCAGGGGCCTGTTACTTTATTATGGTTCATTGCACAGTCAGCCAGATGTTCAGACTGAATTTGACATTTTTGTCTACCTGTTGAGTCCTTTCCAAGGACCTGGGATAGGTATACATGGATGTTTAATGATGTTAACAGAAATTGTTGCAGTATGAAAAAGCTCTTCTGAGTAAAGCCACCTTTTGCAATTGACTGATAGTGAATTTGTCAATGCCAATGGTGTTCAAGAAGTGCTCCAGTTTTTTTTTTAATCGTACCCAAGGCTCCCATTATTATTAGTACTACCTTTGCTTGCTTTTGCCATAGTTGTTCTATTTCTATTTTCAGCTCTGTGTTTTGTTATCGTCTCCAGTTCCTTCTCTTCTTCCAGATACTGCCATTTCTTTAAGTTTAATCACTGTAGTCATGAAATCAGTGTGTGATCACAAAAAAAACAAAAAACAAAAAACAAGGGGAAGTGAAGTCTTCACTGAAAATGTTAATACACGGCAAACTAAAAAAGAAAAAGAAAAAAAAAGAAAACATTGCTTACATATTATGATTCTCTTCCTGTTCTCCTTCCCAAGTAACCTAATGTTAAGGATGCTGAAAAGAACAATTAAATCACCGAGGCCATTTCCTGGTAGCTCCTGAGCTGTTTGCTGTCCCAGACCATGATGTGTGTTCCCTGGCATTGTTCCAAGTGGTGGGGCTCCCCTGTAACCACATTCCTTCAACAGACTTCTCTCGGTTGCTGGAGTCATCTGTCTTGTCTAAAATTCCTCTTCGAAAACCATTTCCTCCACAAGCCAGAAACCTCCTTTATGAGATAGGCCGTGGATTTGCACCTGCCACCACATGTCTGCCATTGTGTAACTGCATTTCCCCTCAGTTTTTGAGGTGAAAGGGTCAAAGGAATATTGTAAAGGAAACACGATGGTAGACTTCAAGGTTTATTCTACCACCCGATGCAAAATGTCCACGTTTCCTTCCCTTCATCCACTCGCTTGCATAGTTTTGCTCATGGCATTTGAAGAGTTGGCAGAAGTCAATTGTTTGACAGAGCTTCATCTGCTGGTTATATAGTACCATATAAACAGAGGCCATAGTAGCATTTCTTCTTTATCTTTAAGAGCCAGGGTGGTGCAGTGGTTAGAGTATAGAGTACAGGCTACTTCAGCGGGCTGTCAGTGGCAGATCGAATCTCACCAGGCTCAAGTTTGGCTCAGCCTTCCATCCTTCCGAGGTGGGTAAAATGAGGAGCCAGATTGCTGGGGGCAATATACTGACTCTGTAAACCGCTTAGAGAGGGATGTAAAAGCATTATGAAGCGGTATATAAGCCTAAGTGTTATTGCTGTCTTATTGGCCAGTGGGTGGTAGAAGACTGAAGGCCACCATCACTATTGAGAAAGCCACTGTCCCTTTTTGTGATGGGACTTTGGATGAAGAGCAGGCTAGAGGATAGCCAATCCAATATAATGTTGGCTGGAAAGACATGGTTTTACCACTCCTACATTCCTGCCATTGCAAGGAGATTGGTAGGTTGAGATGGGTGGATCTCCTATGTTCTTTTATGGTTTGTCAGTGTTTGGATTGGGACCAGTAACATAACATTTAGTCCCTAAGTAGAGTGGATGGTTGTTTAACCTTTTGGAAATTAGGGAAGGAAAGACGAAAAAGACTCTCATGAAGAATGTGGGGGTGGGATTTTGAACCATAAGTGGAAGAAGGCCCAACTGAAAGTAGAACTGTGGGATCTTTGGAATTATTTGGGACAAGGAGTCTTGGAGGTTGATGTAGCAGATATAGTAGGAGTGGCCAACAGCTGGACTGTATGCCCCAGAATTGGGCATGAGTGTGAGGAAGTCAGAGGTCATTCTTCCAGGATGCATCTCCCCTGCCTTGAGGAGGCAGGGGAGATGAAGGCTGATCTGGGATCACCCCAATGATTGGTGAAGGAAAATATGAGGGGAGATATTGGGCTGGCCTTTACAATGGAAAGAGGTTAGGCATTCTCTTCATCCCAGGGATGTGAATACTGGATTTTACTGGAACCTTGATTTCAGGTTGTTTTTACGAATGCAAGGTCTCTATGTAGTAACTCTGTATTTTTGCATGACTTAGGCAACAATAATAGGGATGCGGTTGCTCAGTGGCTAAGATGTTGAGCTTGTCGATCAGAAACGTTGGCAGTTCGGCAGTTTGAATCCCTAGCGCCGCATAACAGAGTGAGCTCCTGTTGCTTGTCTCAGCTTCTGCCAACCTAGCAGTTCAAAAGCATGTAAAAAATGCAAGTAGAAAAATAGGGACTACTTTTGGGGGGAAAGTAACAGTGTTCCGTGCGCCTTCTGCCAGCCACATGACCACGGAGACATCTTTGGACAGTGCTGGCTGTTCGGCTTTGAAACAGACTGTTACATCCCCTAGAGTCGGGAACGATGAGCACATATGTGCAAGGGGAACTTTTACCTTTACTTTTAGGATAAGGTGACCAGATTTTAACATTGGTAAAAGACTGGGGGGGGGGGGTGTTCTTGATTAAAAATTAAAAAAAAATCAGGACTTTTTAGTTAATGCTACCTTCAATCCTCATGAAGGAATAATCCAATTGAATTGATTAGGAATAAGATGTTCTGATAGAATAAATGGTCTATGGTTCATTTATTTTTATTTTTATTATTTATTAGATTTTTATCCCACCTGTCTTATTTTTACAAATAACTGAAAGGCGGAAAATATACCTAATCTTCCTTTTAATATTTTCCACATAACAACAACCCTGTGAGGTGGGTTGGGCTGAGAGAGAACGACTGCCCCAAAAGCAGGACTCGAACTCATCTTCCCTTGGTGTGTAGGCCAGCCCTTTCACCATTACACCAAAAGGCTCTCATTTAGTAGGAAGACAAGGAAGAGGGTTTTTTTTAGTGTAATGAGGGAAATGGGGGGAAATTTGGCTTGAAGCAAGATTTCTAGGATAGGGTCTTTCTTTTTTGGGTTGGCTTTAATGCCCATCTCTTGGCATTCTGGGAGTTCTCCCCTGGGAAGTAAGCTTTGACAGAAATATTATTTTTGCTCCACTAGAAAAGGCCAAAGTGAGAGGGAAAGGCACTGATGGTGGAGGAAGATGAAAAGTGAACTTTAATCACATTTACTTTTCATCTATCTCACCTGCTTAATTATTTTTATTAGTTTATCAGAACATAAAAGACAAAAAAAATGAAAATAAGGGGAAATTAAGAGTGGAAAAAGGGAAAAAGGAGAACGTGTGTGGTAGAAGGGGAAAAGGGGGGGGGGAGGAATTGACTTCTGACTCTTTTTTAGCCCAGTAGAAGATAATAACATCACAACCTCAACTTTTTACTTTTACACAATAATATATACTACTCAATTCTATAACAACAAACTATCTAATCAGGAAAACCAAAATCACAATTTCATTTTTTCCATCGCAAGCACAAAATTTAAAAGTGGTTCCACATGGAAACTAAAATAGATATGTTCTTTTCTTTGAATAAAGCAATCAGTTTAACCATCCCTACTTTTCATCTTGCTGTGATAAATAACATATAATTCTGTTCATACCTATTAATCTTTATAGACTATCATCATTTATATTAAAAAGGGAAAAACCTTTTTTTACATCCATTTTAAAAATCTAAACTTTTCTTTAAAATTACTTAGCAAGAGGGAAAGGCAGAAGGAAAATGCCCCCTTTTTCCTGTGCCTTTCCTCAGTTGCTATGGGGAATGAAAGGACAAGGATTCTCCCCCCCCCCATGCTGAAAAGAACCCCTGAACAACTTTGTGAAGTGCATAGCTCCATTTCAGTGCCTTTTACTACTCAGTTTGGTGCCATTTCCATCAAAGATTTGGAAAAGTTTCTTTTTCAAAGAGCCGAGGTGGCGCAGTGGTTAAATGCAGCACTGCAGGCTACTGCTAGATCAGCAGTTCAGCGGTTCAAATCTCACCGGCTCAGGGTTGACTCAGCCTTCCATCCTTCCGAGGTGGGTAAAATGAGGACCCAGATTGTTGGGGGCAATATGCTGACTCTCTGTAAACCGCTTAGAGAGGGCTGAAAGCCCTATGAAGCGGTATATAAGTCCACTGCTAGTCCACTGCTATTTTAGAAGCACTCCAAGTCAATCCAGAAGGATGTAGATGTTAATACAAAGAACTGAGCAAAATAAAATGGTGAAATTAGTCCCAGGGAAATATTTTTCAAAGAAACCTTGATAGTGATGAGGAGCTCCTCGCGCGCCACCATTTTTCCCACACGAGCCGACCTCCAACCTCCGTGCCCCTCCCCTCCAGGAAATCAAGGAAGGAACAGTCGCTACTTCTCTAGCCAAAGTATTTCCTGGAGCTCTATCGTACTGGGTCATCTTTTCTTATAAAAGGAAGTAAAAGGGGCGGGGCGGGGAGTGTTCCGTTTTCTTGCTTTCACGTTTTAATATCTTCAATGAAAGTACTAAGACATAGAGAGGGGTTAGACAGAGTGTCTTTTGTCTTGTCCCAGTTAGGATTTCTTAAGCAAATCCACTGCGCTTTCAACATGAAGCCAAAATCGGGGCTTTTTTAAAATGCCGCAGCACGCGGGACAAATTGTTAGAAATCGGGACTGTCCCACCAAAAGCGGGACGTCTGGTCACCTTATTTTAGGCAACAATGCATGGAACACTCTCCCAGCAGCTCCAGGAAATAAGGCCCATTTTAAAGCCACTCCTAGGGATTCATAGGGACTGTCAGCTGTTATTTGAGAATAATACCAGCCTCAGTCTTCTCTCCACAGACATTCTGAGAGTTTATCAGGCAAGGTTGTAAACTAGTCATAGTCAGTTTGTGTTTTCTCCTCAGAGGAGGAGATGCCTGAAGGTAAAGACCTAGGCCTATTAACATAAATCCAGAGCCCTTCCCTTCCTATGAATGCATCCGCTGAATGATTCCAAGCCACAACCCCCAGTCCTAGAGAGGGCCACCCCTGCCGAATGGATCAGGAAAGGCTGGAGCAGAGGTGAGGTCAAGTCTAAAGGAAGATTTAGATTTGGCCACTACTGCTCATAATGTCTGCTGCATACCTGTGCTGTGAAGGGGTTGATGGGTAAGCCTAAGTTGCCGATTTCTGCAGACGGGCTAATGCGCACACCTCCCAAATCCTAACTGTGCATTATGCAAAGGTGGGGGTGCCGATTGGATTGACTTCCTGTACTGTGCTTTGCTATTTGAGTGCTTCCCTAAGACAGATTGTTACATTTGGAGAAATAAATGGAAAAGCCATGCGACCATCCTTGAATGACAGATGAATACATTCCCTGATCTGCAGTCCCCGAGAAGTCTGTTCCACCCTTCAGAGGGCAGAGAGGGAGAAGTAGCTGCTTTCTGATTGACTCAGCTGCAGCGACAGGATCTGGGGCTTTGAAAAGGTAAGAAGGGAAAGAGAAGTGTTGGTTAGGGAGAGTGGTTGCTTCAGCCCCTTCTGCTCTCTATGCTGATGAACTGATGCCACCTCTGATTTTCTTGACCTTGTCCCTGCCTTGGTCAGGGGTGGGCTTCAAAAATTTCAGCAATGGGTTCTCTGCTCGGTTGCTGGGTGAGCGTGGCCATGGTGGGCGTGGCCTAGTTGGCCTCCTGCACCACGGCGAGTGGGCCATTTTTGCCTTCCCCAGGCTCTGGTGGCTTTCCTTGAGCCACTTGAAGGGTGAAAACTGCCTATCCCAGGTTCTGGAGGCCTCCTGGGAGGCCTGTTTTTCCCTCTCTCTGAGCCTCTGTGCAGGTCCTACATTTACCTCACATCCAAAACTGGCCGTGCCTGGGAGGGGTGGGGCAGGGTGGGAGGGGCGGAATGGGGTGGGTGGGGCCAGCCAGGGGTGGAATTTGGAGGTTCTCCGAAACAGCCATAACCTGTAGCAGCCCACCCCTGGCCTTGGTGGACTATGCTTCTGCCTCACCTGAAGGACCTTGGTATCATGCTTTCTTTAATGGATTGCCATTGTTGCAGAAACTGGACAAAATATTCTTCAGCAGAGACAGGGAGAGCCAAACTGGAGAATGGTGACCTAATTTCACCTCAAACTAGATTCCAAAATGACCTGAAGCCGAAGCAGTGTCTGTTATCCTGTTTCCAGCCTGAAATTCATATATTGCCTGAAGCTGAAGCACAATCCCTGCAGGAACACCTGTTCAGTAAAATGGCTGTAGGCTGGACATCATCCATGAACAAAACGAAAAGCAAAACATGTCTGGATTGATACAAAACAAACTGCATGGTTGTTTCACAGAATCACTAGGAATCAAGTCCAGTGTCAGGCCATCTATATCTTTTAAGCGGCTAGGGATCTCCCTGAATTTTCAGGAAATCTGATAAAATATTATGTAAAAATAATATTACAATGAATTCCCCGGACACTAGATAACAGGGGTGCCAAACTGGCGGCCTGTAGGCCAGATGCGTCACATACAGGCCACACCCACCCCAGCTCCCCAAAGGGGAAAAATGTCACAATACATCAACGTGACACTGCAAGTTTGACACCCATGCTCTATAAGCATCCTTGACACAAAATTCAACCAAATTTGACTTGCTAGTTTCTAGTGTCAGTGACTGAGATGGGCACCTATCAAAATTAAATAAATAAATGTAAGGTTCATCCTGCATTTTTATACCAGTACAGAGGCAGTTTTTCTGCCCAAGGAATCGTGATTAGGATTAATTTGTTTAGTTTTCTTAGTGGGATATCTATCCTGGATCTTTGCCTTTAAATGTGTAGAGCATTTGAATTTTAATGTTTATTTTGAGTATTTTGATATGCTAGGGAAAGTAAATGAAAAAAACTGTATTTTGTTTTTAAAAAAGTACACTTTTGTATCATCAGGGAATTTAGGGTTGGTATCTATGGGTAATAGACATAGGCAAGAGTTCTTTTTCTACTGATGTCTATAATTTAAAATGTCCTAAATATGTCAGGCCCATTTCGGCAGGATTCAGCAGTTTTCACATTTGCTTTGTAGGGCGCATGTTTACAGTGAGTAATTTGATTCCTGAGTTCACCCTGTAATGAGGCAAGCAAGGCAAATAATGGAGAAAAATATGCATAAGCTGTTGTCTAGCACAGCTACATTTCTTTCAGCTATGTGGAAGATATTTTATATGAGAATCTTAGCCAGTACCAGGAGGGTTTCATTCCATTAGCCATTGTCCCTGTCATTATTAGCGATATATCTGTGATGAATGCATTCTAAATTATCCTTTCAGACAAATCTTTCCTTGCTGCTACTAATTGCAAAATTCCTTCTTCGGGGAAATGGACATGGCAATAAAAGGGCTTGCTAATAAATATTCTCATGGATAAACAGGGACTAGTAGAATATGGTATTTTAAAGGGTAACTGAGTAGCTCAATAACGAATTCTTGTTCATTTACCATAAACAAGACATCGCCTCTCCATCCTGCTCCCTACATCCTATTAATGTAGAATTACAGCATGATGATAGCTATCTACTTTACAAAGTTGTAGATTTAATAGTTAGGCTAAGACTGATAAATCTGAAACTTAATCTTCGTTCTGTCATAATGTCACTGAACGAACATCTATGGAGATTCTCAATCATCCAGATCATGGTTGGCCCAAAGGTGCTTTTTCAAGAAGCAACCGGACTTTCTCAGTTTTTTTGAAGATGTTTTGCTTCTCATCCAAGAAGCTTCTTCAGCTCAGAAACTTCTTGGATGAGAAGCGAAACATCTTCAAAGAAAAACCAGAAAGTCTAGTTGCCTCTTGAAGAAGCACCTTTGGGTTAATGAATGAACATTGACAGTTATTATCTCACAATCATGTTCCCAGGCTTTTCTTAAGGATAAAATTGGGAGAGTCATCTAAATAACAGCAAGAACAATAATTGGAGAAATGATAAAAATGTCAAATCTAATCTAAACATCTGGCTAACCGTGCGACCAGTTGCAATAATAATAATAGACAAAATTTCCCTCGGCTGCAAAAGGTAGTTTTACTTGGAACATCTTACATCTTGTAATAATATCTTTTACACTATCAAATAACCAACTGGCTATCCCAGGTCCTTGGGAAGGATTTGATAAATGGATAAAAATGGAAAATCCAGCCTAAATATCTTGCTGACTGACTAACCATAATTATAGTCAACCTTACCATTATAGGAAATAGTTCAGTTAAAACAATCTTTACCATTAGGCATTATTTCTTCAACTGTGGGCCATAAAATAATGTTTGGAAAATGCAGGGATCACTTACATAAATGGACACTTCCACCCAGTGGTGGGTTTCAAAAATTGTTCGAACCTACTCTGTGGGTGTGGCCTTCTTTGTGGGCATGGCTTGCCACCCATGTGACTGGATGGGAGTCGCTTGCCGCCCATGTGACCGGATATGAAGATGCCGACGACACTTGTCAGAACCACCTTAAATCACCTCACACCCAGCACTGGCATGCATAAGAATATGATGTAAACTTGTTTTTTAAAAGGCATCTTTGGTTTGCGCTAAAACAACTTCAACACATGCAATGTTCTGATTGCACCACAAACGCAGAAGTCATCCTTACCTTTCACAGAGGCACTGAGTTTTATAAATATGAGCATGATAGTGTAGAATAATCATATCCAAGGACCAGTGGTGGGTTTCAAAATTTTTTGGAACCTCTACTATAGGTGTGGCCTGCTTTCTGGGTCCACTGCTGGAACCTCTTCTAACCGGTTCGGTAGATTTGACGATCCGGTTCTACCGAATAGGTGCGAACTGGTAGGAACCCACCTCTGCTTCCACCCTACCTTTTCTTCTTTGAAAATATAGAAGTTCATCTTCTTGGCAAATAAGATAATCATTAGAGCTGCATTCCCATCCGTTTATTTTTAAAGGTATTTTAAAACTAAACTTTGTACCACATTCACTACTTCTTTACCACTTCAATTATTTTACTTAACCTATGCCATAATAGCAACTCATGGCACAAACCTACTGCTCAAGTAAGGTCTTTGGTAGCATTAAAGGGTTGGGAAAGGGTAGATTTCCATCCCAATGAAATCCTTTTTAGGTATCTGTTCTTGCATTTTTCATTTTTTCTTCTTTTTGAGGGCTGCTTACCAGTGGTGGGATTCAATTTTTTACTACTGATTTTGTGGGCTTGGCTTGTGGGTGTGGCATGGCTTGGTGGGCATGGCGGGGGAAGGATACTGTAAAATCTCCATTCTCTCCCGATCAGCTGGGGCTTGGGAGGCAGAGATTAGATGGGGCGGGGCCAGTCAGAGGTAGTATTTCTCAGTTCTCCTAACTACTCAAAATTTCCACTACCGGTTCTCCAGAACTGGTCAGAACCTGCTGAATACCACACCTGCTGGTTATAGCAGATCCTAGTTCTACTTAGTAGAGCTCAGGTCAACTCACAGTCTATAAATATATCTGAGACCTTTTCACAATTGACAGTTTTCTGAATCTAGTATTCCTTTTGCTATTGGCATTATCACTGGTTTGCTTCACTGAACCAGTTTCCAGACACTAATCTCCTTTTTGTGTGAACCAGCTGACTGACAACGAATGTCAGGCAATAAGAGATGAGGCCACAAGCAACTGTGGTAAGCGAAGGTGAAGAGTTCCACCAATTAGTGAACAATTTTGCTTTAAACTGGTCTCTGCACAAGACAGACTGAATTAGTTGAAACTCACAAGGAAATACTGATGGAACAACAATTCACTAGAACTCAATGTTATGAATCAAGGAATTTCATTACATTTCAGTTCAATTTTTAAACACATCTCCAGGAAAATTAATCTTACTGAAATTAGAAGAGTTTATTTTCTAATTAGTGTATTTAGTATTGGAATGTTATATGCTTAACTAGTCTAACTCTCGTTCCTGAACTGAAGAAATTGTATATAAACGGCTGCAGGATAAAGTTAATCATGGAAGCAGCGCTCAGCTGACATGACAAATTCGGCAAAATCATTCCAACTATCCAGTGGCTGTACTTGAGAAACAGACATTCATGGATCACAGTGTGCAATGTCCTGTTAAGTAATGCTGAAAGATGAAGGGAAGTCTTAAGAAGAGAGGCTGTAATTGTCTCCCATTACAACCACTGTCAGCTGAAACCACAAGACAGTGCAGTATAGCATAGCAATAGCAATAGCAGTTAGACTTATATACCGCTTCGTAGGGCTTTTGGCCCTCTCTAAGCGGTTTACAGAGTCAGCATATTGCCCCCAACAACAATCCGGGTCCTCATTTTACCCACCTCGGAAGGATGGAAGGCTGAGTCAACCCTGAGCCGGTGAGATTTGAACAGCCGAACTGCAGAACTGCAGTCAGCTGAAGTGGCCTGCAGTACTGCACCCTAACCACTGCGCTACCTCGGCTCTTCAAGCATTTCTCTCACCTTCTTATTCCTCTCTTACAGATTGTCACTCTTGTGTTATGACTCTGGGCCAGGGGGGAAATCCCCCCCCCCCCGGTTCGGCTCAGTTTGGCCGAACTGGGTGGAATGATTGTCGTTGGTTCTGAGAACCAGTAGTAAAAAAACCAATAGTAAAAAAAACAGGCAAACCGGCAGGGAAAAAAAGCTTTAAAAAGTGGGAAAAAGTTGGCCACGTCCACCCAGTCACATGATACCCCCCCACCCCACCAAGCCACGCCCACATAACCGGTGGCAAATAAAATCAGATTTCACCACTGCTCTGGGGCCCTTTTATCCTGATGGAGATACTGGTTAAAAATAAAAAATCCAGAGAAAAAGATACATATCTGAGGAAGAATAGTGATGAGGGAAGAATAAAAGAATAGTAAATGAAGTACAGGGAGACTTGAGAAAATAAAAATCTGTTTTGGGAAACTACAGCAAGTGTTTAGAGAAGGTCGTCAGGCAAACATGTATAGAACCTCAGGCAGTTTATTTAATTCCCATACAATAGACGCTTGTTTCTTATGCTACCTAGAGAGCTACGCTGCCATCAACCTATTGCAGATTGCTTTCTTTCTGCTCAGACAGTTCCCATCATGCTTTGCGGCACTCAGATGTTAGCAAGGAAAAGTAACTAACAAATCACCTCTGCCCAGCTGTTGTTGGCTGCTGACATGATCGATGGGGCTGTTACGCCAAACAGATCCCAACTTAGACGCAAATACACGTGACCTCGTGGGGTTATATGGTAAAATCATGCGACAAATTCAAATTATAACCTGGTTTGTTTATTTGTTAAAAAAGAAAAGAAAAGGTGAGCTGCCTGCTTGTCCTTTCCTGGACGCGTATCAGGGAGATGAAGAGGCATTTTCTGATCTCTTTGTAAATCAGGCCTCTGTTATCTGAAGAAAATTAGAATGCTTTTAAGGAGCCCAAGAAGAACCTTTTCCTCTTTTTAATTTGACCTATTGTCAAGTGATGTGTACTGTAGACATCACAACAACATCTGAATTCCAAATGAGACCACACTGATGTTAGGAAAGCAGCCTTCTCACACTCAGTTCCCATAATGCTCAGCTTTGGAAAAAGTATAGGTTGGGGGAAATTCTATTAAAAAGCTGTTTTAAAAGAGTTATTGGCTTCCTTTTGTGAGATATTCTTTTTTTATTAGTCTGCTCATCAGTAGTTCTCATTTGCTTTTATGCTGTAGAACTGTGATGGTGAACCAATGGCAGGCGTACTAGAGGTGGCACACAGTGCCCTCTCTATGGGCTCGCGAGCCGTCGCCCCAGTTTAGCTCCACCTCCCAGCTGGTCTCTGCTACACATTTGTGTGTGTGGGGCTTTTGCGGGGGGCTGCGTACGTATGCATGGGGGGTATGTGGAGTGTGTGCATGCATGTGGGGAGGTGCATGTGCATGCACAGTGGTGGGGCGCATGTGCGGGGCCATGTACGCATTGCATTTTGGGGGGTTCGGACGTGCGTGCACGCATTCGCGCACATACGTG
Source organism: Thamnophis sirtalis (assembly GCF_051295495.1). Classification (NCBI taxonomy): domain Eukaryota; kingdom Metazoa; phylum Chordata; class Lepidosauria; order Squamata; family Natricidae; genus Thamnophis; species Thamnophis sirtalis. The sequence continues at coordinate 21,084,216 of NW_028261381.1, read as the reverse complement.
CTTTGGGCCCTGAGTCCAGAAAAGGCTAGCCATCACTGCTGTAGAACAAGGAAATATTTCATATCCATAGTCTTAGCAAATCTTACTGGAATCCTTTTAATACTATTATCTTCACCTTGCCAATGTGAATGTATGGGCTGAAATGTAGCAATTCTAGATGCCTAAAACTACTTTGTGGATCTATCCAGGAGTTTTTGATTCTAGCTATATGTGTGTATCTGTCTGTTTAATCCCAGAGGTATATTGCTCCAGGGGGAAGAGAATTAAATCAGATTTAGGACAGCAGTGAGAAAAGGACAGCTTATGGTATGTATTGCTTCTGCTCAATTTTGACTTTCCTGCTAAAGAAGTCAACACAAAACCAATCATTTTGATGTGGATGAAATAGCTGAGAAAGGGTCCTTGGCATCTGTAGCATCAAATCTGGCATAAGATTTCAATCAGGCAAACTGTATCAGAAAAGGGCCTCTGATCTAAATCAATCTGAACAATGCTCCTTCTTGACAACTCTTTCAATTGTCAAGAAACCACTGCAAAGCATTCTCTCATATCATGTAGTTTTGCTTTTTAGACCACTACTTTAACTCTAATAATTTTGTTTTTAATTGTTGTTGTTAGTTGCGAAGTCGTGTCCGAGCCATTGTGACCCCATGGATGTTCCTTGAGGCCTTCCTTTCCTCTGCCATCCTCTGGAGTCCATTTAAGTTCACGCCTATTGCTTGGGTGACTCCATCCAGCCACCTCATTCTGTCATTCCCTTCTTCTTTTACCCTCAATCCTTCCCACCATCAGGCTCTTCTCCAGTGAGTCCTTCCTTCTCATTAGGTGGCCAAAGTATTTGAGTTTCATCTTCAGGATCTGGCCTTCCAAAGAGCAGTCAGGGTTGATCTCCTCTAGGACTAAGCAGTTTGATCACTTTGTAGTCCAAGGGACTCGCAGGAGTCTTCTCCAGCACCATAGTTGAAAGGCCTCAATTCTTTGGCGCTCAGCCTTTCTTATGGTCCAACTTTCACAGCCATACATTGCAACTGTGAAAACCATAGCCATTTGTTTTTAATAGGGGCACTTAAATAAAAAAACTTTCACTTGATTAGGGCATGGGGGTGCACACATCAGTTGGAACTGCCATACTCTTCTCTCCTGCTGAGTGTGCAGTCCACAGATGTCAACAAAGGCCTGCTATGTAGATTCCTGGGTAGTGTTCCTCCATCTGAGAGATTCTATGGATAATCCAGGAATTCCTCCAAACTTCTGTAGAATCCCAGGCACCTGTCTCTGCCTACAATGTTTGCCATCACATTATATGGTGGAGTTTAATATGTAAGGCATCTCCTCATCCTTGCCAAATACATGGTTCTAACAGAGTCATGATACATTATCTTCTGGGTGTCTCTTTTTGTAGAAGGACAGTGTAGCACCTCCAATTATATTGGACAAACATGGAGAGTTTTCCAAATCCCTTTGCCTAGGGCAAGCTCTATGAGACATTTTCCTCAGCTGATAATAGGTGATAGCAAGAGATTGCCAAATATGGCTTAGCATCCTTCCAATCCTTTCTCTTAGTTTGCTGTATTCAGGGGTAATGGACAATGAAGTCTGCTGATCCCCATGCAGAAAATCTAATTTATGTTAGGTTTGCTTCTTCAATTGGGATAGACGGAGATTTCATATTCCTCTTTGCCAGCCAAATGCCTTGGACCAGAGATGGCTAACCTTTTCAGCACAGAGTGCTGAAACTGGAGCGTGTGTGCGCACGCCGGAACCCGGAAGAGCAGCTGGCTGCCACACTAAGGCCTGTTATTTCAGAGCTTGTAACATCGGTCAGTTAGAAAGCTGATTAATACCAAAATCTAAATTATATTCAGGCACATCTTCTTGGGCACATAATGCCCTAAAATGCCCTCCACATTATTAAGAATGTAAGGAAATGAAAGGGGCATATTAATTGAATGAGAAGTAGTGAAGACCATTTGGCCAGCGCACATGTGCACGCCGGAACCCGGAACAGCAGCTGGTCATTATGCGTATGCATACAATGGAACCTGGAAGAGCAGCTGGCGATAGTGCGTGTGTCCATAGAGAGGGCTCTGTGTGCCACCTGTGGCATGCTTGCCATAGGTTTGCCATCATGGCCTTGGACCATCCTTTCCTTTATGATGCCATCGTACAAAACTGGGGCCCGACTTCCTCTTCATTTCAAACGATATTTGTCCCAGGCACTCAAGAGCAAAATTTGGCCCCTAGAAATATGAACCCAAAATGCTTTTTTGGGGGTAGAGGGGATAGTGGTAGGAATGGAGGGTATGCGTGTGCCTGGCTTCATTTAAACAAATGCCTTAGCAAAGGTTTTCCGCCTTCCATGTTCGGATATTGTTACCGTGTCACATGCTGGCTTTGCAGCACCACAGAACTCTCTTGAGGCAGCTTCTGTAATATCACAAATGGAAGCAATTTGTTGGCAAGCTGGGCTGGGAGTGGGGTGGGGTGGGGATTGAAGGCTGTTTCACCTAATTGTAAGAATAATCCAACATCCTGTTTTTGTCATTCCAACCTGCTACCAACTTCAGTACTTCCAAAATTGCATTCTTTCCTTCGTGTGCCTGACAGGATTGCTACTGTTATTTCCTCATTGCACGCAGCTATTCTTTATTAGGTTACAATCGCTTTGCAGTAACGTTCAGCTGTTTGCCTCATGTACAGGGAAATGAAACGTTCCCTAACATGCGTATTTAAAAAAGCAGGGGCCGTATCCTCCCTTGTCCCTAAGCTGCTGAATGAATAAACGCACAGAACAGGTTTCTTGTAATCCGCCTGAGAAATCAGCCCAATGGTTTCTGCCTGTTGTCAGCCTTCGGTGGCTTTGGTTTAGTTGAGCATCAAATTGGATGAATTCATTTGAAACTTTATAATTTGAGATGTTATTAAAATATGCTGTTTTAAAGACTGTATAATCCGCAGCGTTGCTTGTCTGATTTACTGTTCTTTGCTTTTTTCCATTTGTCATGAAGCAGCTGCAAAATAAAAAATAAAAAAACCAATAACAACCATAACCATCTTAGCAAAAATATGTTCCATTTCTCTGCAAAGCAGAGGGAAATCAAATGCAAAGCTTGAGAGTCATCACATATCAAATATAAATGCACACATTATAATAAGATGTTATTTCAAAACGTTTATGTAGTAATAAAAACATTTCTGTCTCGTGGTGTTAGATTTTTGAGGTGCCAAGTTAATATTAAAATTATCCCCTTTCTCCACCAAAAAAGCCCCTTGATCCTTCATCTGGGTGTGAGGTTAGCCCTTCATTTCCTTGTATTGAGACTTAGACATGGATGTTTAAGGCAGGGAGCAACAAGTGTTGGTAGCGCAATTAATCCCTTGGAAAACCTATGAGTATATTTCGTGTATTTATGCATGTGACAAGCAGAATCCTCACATCTTGTTTGAGGAGATGAGTAGGAAGGATCTTCCTAACATAAATGAAGAGGAATATTTAGGAATGAAGGCGAATATACAGTCTGTGTCCCAAGATAATGTTGCAGGAGCCAATCTGGGTCAGTCACCGCGATCAGAGGATTAATCTTTCAAGCTTTTGGACCTGTGCTGGAGCCCGTCCTCAAGGAATTTCTCTCTAGCAGAGTGTGGTCTTTGGACTATTCTGTGTATGGTATTTATAGGTTGCCTCATTTTAGGGGTGAGCTTCAAAAATTTCAGCAATGGGTTCTCTGCCTGGTTGCTGGGTGGGCGTGGCCTAGTTGGCTTCCTGCACCACAGCGAGTGGGAGGCATTTTTGCCTTCGCCAGGCTCCACAGGCTTTCCTTGAGCCTCTGGGAGGGCGAAAACTGCCTCCCCCAGGCTCCGGTGGTCTTTCCAGAAGTTCCAGGAGGCCCATTTTGCCCCCTCCCGAGCATCCACACAGGCCCTGAACTTATCCTGCATCCAAAACAGGCTGCGTGGAGACTCCTGGGAGGGGAGGGGAGGAGTGGGATGGGTGGGGCCAGCCAGGGGTGGGATTTGGAGGTTCTCCGAACCGGCCATAATGTCAGCTATGGGTTCTCCCAAACCTGGGCGAACCCATAGCAGCCCCCACCCCGCCTCGTTGTGTGGGCATTTGTTGTTGATTGGTGTGTTGATGGCTGGCTATTAAGTTTTTGGCTATCTTTTCCTTGTCCTGCCAAGCCCTTGCCTCCTAAGTTCTTGTCCTTAGTATACCTCCTAAAACCATATCCTGCTAGAGAGAAATTCCCTGAGATTTGGCTCCAGAATGCTTGGAAGACTAATTCCCTGATCCCGGTCACCGACACAAATTGGATCCTGTAATATTTGATTAATTCTTTGCTTCAAATATTTGGTGGTAAAGAGAAGAATTCAGTCCTACCCCTTTCACTCTTCACTACTTTTCTATTCCACTGTTATGTCTGTTCTGACTGCCCATTATATTTTCTTATTTGCTTTCTGGTAAAAAGAACACAGCTCCTGTTTTGTTTGCAGAATCTGTTTCTGGTGTTATCTCCACCTAAAAGTCATCACTACCCTGCCAAAATATGCCTCAATATTTGAAATGTATTTGAATATAAATAGCTCAAGTCAAGGGTGGGCTTCAAAAATTTCAGCAACAGGTTCTCTGCTTGGTTGCTGGGTGGGCGTGGCCATGGTGGGCGTGGCCTAGTTGGCCTCTTGCACCATGGTGGGGTGGCTGGATTTTGCCTTCCCCAGGCTTTGGAGGCTTTCCTCGAGCCTCTGGGAGGGCAAAAATTGCCTCCCCCGGGCTCCAGAGACCTTCTGGGAGACCTGTTTCCCCCCCCCCCGAGCCTCCGTGTGGGCCCTGCACTTACTTCGCATCCAAAATGGGCCACTTAGAGTCTACTGGGAGGGGTGTGGTGGGGTGGCAGCGGCAGGGTGTGGTGGGTGGGGCCAGCCAGGGGTGGGATTTGGAGGTTCCTTGAACCAGCCATAACATTAGCTATGGGTTTTCCTAACCTGGGCAGCTCGGGTTGTTAGTTGGGCTGTTGCTCTGAGCTCCAAGCTTGGCAATTTGGTTGCAAACATTTCTTCACCATTCGAGGAGACATCATCATCACTTTGAATCATTGAATTCAAAGCGCACTGACGATGTCTCCTCGAATGGTGATGGAACGTTTGCAACCAAATTGCCAAGTTCGGAGCTTAGACCAACAGCTCACGCCTCTTTATTTGTTAGGGAAGGTGAAACCTTGCCAGTCAAAGGATGACTAGTATTTGAACCTGGAATAAGACAGTTCCTACAAAAAACATTTGCTCATAGCCATTCTTTTCATAATTATTATTATTATCCAGAGTTGTGACTGGAAATCATATGGGTTTTGTAACTATAGAAAAGTAGGACATTACAGGAGAAAAAAGAGGTAACAAATAAGGAGGCATATTTTGTCAAGTGTCAGGGTAGAGATCAAGTGACTTTTTTTTTTTTACTATGACAAGCAATCAAACTACATTACTAAACTCCTCAGAATAACAATGGTCTTCTGCAATGCCACTAGACAGTACTAATGAAAAGAAAAAAAAAAGAAGGAAGAATGGTTGAGAAAATGAAAATGGCAAAAGAGAACAAAGCTCAATATTTTCCTTAACCCAGAATGTTGCCTCATGTGTTCCATCATGGATCATTTCCCTTAACTATGGGTAAGCATTTGATCAGAACATTTAATCAGCTTTTTCCAACCTGGTGCTTCCAGATATGTTACACTTTTACTCCTGTATAATTAGTCTCACTTCTCCAAATTCTTAGGTCCATGATGGGGCATACGTGTGGTCGCCAGATGCTCTTCTGGTTTCCGGCACACACATGCGTGCCAGCCAGCTGGTCTTCGCAGGTGCTGAAATTCTGGAAAACAGCCTGAAAATGGCCCCAAAATGCCTCCAAAACAGGCTGTTTTTCAGGCCATTTTCAGGCCATTTGGGGGCTGTTTTTGGCTTGAAAAATGGTCTGAAAACAGCCAAAAACAGCCAAGGAAACAGGCATTTGCATGCTAGCCAACTGGTCTTCACGTTTCCGGCACACACACATATGCACGAACATGCACGCGCATGCACACACGTTCCAGTTTGGGCAGTCAGTGCTGAAAAGGTTCACCATCTCTGTCTTAGGGTCTGCATAGGATAAGCATGCTGTTTAGGGTATATAGGAGTTGAAGCCCAATATTTTAAATGGAATACACGTTGAAGAAAGATGATTTAAATCAGGGGTCTCCAACCATGGCAACTTTAAGACTTGTGGACTTCAACGCTGGCTGAGGAATTCTGGGAGTTGAAATCCACAAGTCTTAAAGTTGCCAAGGTTGGAGACCCCTGATCTAAATTATGACGTTGGACCGGTTGAACGGCTGCTTAAAATTTTGCAATCATTCTTCCTTTCTTCATAACTTTTAATTTTTTTACTCTTCATTTTTGTTTTTCTCCTTCCTGCAAAGTAACAGCCAGTAGAATAAACCCTTACTGCGTCAGAATGGGTTACTGCTGTTGGTATGGCAACTGCTGTTGCCATCAAATATTACATAGTCATGTCGGATATGGAATGAGACAAAGGGACAGAGGGAGATAGTTGATTGATTGGAGGATAATTAACCTCCTGGATCAATTGAGGATAATTAACCTAAGCCATCTAGGAGCCAACTATGCCAGTGTATCATTTCTGATACTAATAGTTGGTGCTAAGTCTTTATAATGGAACTGGAAGCAATCATTTAGCAGACTTGGATTTTCCTATTTATTATAATGTAATTCATCTTAAAACCACAAGGGAGAATCCATGTATTGAAATGGGCACCTGTAGTAAGAAAAAAGTTTGTATGAATTCTTCCTCTATATATTTAAGATGCCACAATCAAACGTGTAGGAAACACAGAGACCAGATTACTATAGATGCAAAAGCAGGTCCCTTCATTCAAATCTTTATTATGGTGATAGACTAACATAACAGGTGCCTTGCAGGAGACTTATATAATGAATGCTTTACAACCTTCTTAAGATGTAGACTGCAGTCCTATGATGCTTGCCTCTTGTTCATTATTCAGAGGAATAGACACATACATAAAAGTTCAGCTCTACATACCAAAATGCAAGTTAAATATAAGCCATAAATACAAGCCATTAAGGGTAAGGGTTCCCCTTGCACATATGGGCTAGTTGTTCCCGACTCTAGGGGGCAGTGCTTATCTCCATTTCTAAGCCAAAGAGCCAGTGCTGTCCAAAGACATCTCCGTGGTCATGTAGCTGGCATGACTAAACGCCAAAGGTGCACGGAATACTGTTATCTTCCCACCAAAGGTGGTTCCTATTTTTTCTATTTGCAATTTTACGTGCTTTTGAACTGCTAGGTTGGCAGAAGCTGGGACAAATAATGAGAGCTCACTCTGTTACATGGCACTAGGGATTCGAATCGCTGAACTGCTGACTTTTCTGATAGACAAGCTCAGCATCTTAGCCACTGAGCCTCTGCGTCCCACAGATATAAGCCATTAGAGCTTCAAAAATAATATCTATTTCTACCACAAAACATGTTTAATTTACTTTAGTTCATATAATTCTATGCTTCTTTTCTAGCCTTACCAATATTTCTAGTACTATTTGTAAATGGAAGAAAAGCAATATAAATATTTATGGATCCGCTGATGCTTTTCCATTTTCTTTTTAATAATAATTTTGAGAATGCTTACACAATTGCAACCATAGCGTTCCTTCCTGGAGTTCCTTGTATTGCATTAAATAATTATATATGGGAAGAATGTGATTACAATTTCAGTGCAGAAAAGCTTGCTGAGATATTTTATTTCTCCTCATAGTGGTATTTATATTCTGGCAGTTCATGAATATATTCTATATTTCTGCCACTTCAATCCCTGAAAGTATTTCATTAGTGTGGACGAACCCTCTGTTCTCACCCACAGTTTCTACATTGTCAGTTTCTTACTTCTCCAACATGTCTTCTTTTGGTTGTTGATGATGATATTGTTCAGTAATGAAATATAGCAAAACAGGGTTGGTTAGCCATTGTTGATGTGGCCGCAAGCAATCGTTTAAAAGCTCAGGCATGGTCATGTGTTTTGATAAGGATTATCTACATTTGAAATAATAAAGAAATGTTAACTAGGTTGTAAGCAAATGCTGGGGAACTTGGAAATGTTGGCTTTCTACCCCCCTAGTGTTCTCCAATAAACTAATGCAATAAGGCTAATAATAAAAGGCTATGCTGCAAAGCCCTCTGACAGACAAAATAGAAATGTTGGAAACAGATGAAGCTTTTTGCACAATTAGATTTTTTTTGAGGGAGGCTGCGGTACAAGGATTTTCCAGATCCTGTTGAGGTCTGATTGATGGTAAAATCATAACAACATCATATTAGCCTCAGAGTTCACTGACAGGGTACCGCTGATTAATATTGTGACTGCTGTTCACTTACCATCAAAGCTGTGGAAATATGAATTGAGCTGCTCCGGTAACAAACCCTGCATATTAAAAGCTACGAGGAACAATCTCTACTCTACACCCGGAGGTGTAATGAGATAAACAGCCTTTCTCTGAAGTATTGTGTAGTTACAGAGCAATGGTAAAGCAGCAATGCCATTATTACACATTTGTGTTGTCCCATAATGCATACACTGTCCTCCCCCCGCCCCCTTTCACTTGCTGTTGAAGATGATGCTGGAAAATGGGAAGCAATAATATTTGGCTGAATTCTCTCTTCCTCTTTGAAACCCAGTTCTCTATCTCAGTTAGGGTATATTTCACACCCACCCACACCCCTTTAGATAAGGGGAGAGCCATTGCTGTGTTTCTTCAGCAGATTTAAAAGCCTCAAGCCCTTCAAAGGGAGGATACCTTCATGTGTATATGGTTATTATTCCTTCTTGGCACAGCAAAAGGATATATTTATCTGAGGTACTGAGTGCAGAAAGATTTTCTTTAGCCATACCACTGTGATTTTCTTCAGCATGTGTCCTCCTCTCTCCTTGATATAGATGCTGCAGAGACAATAATGTGTGCAAATCATAGCCAAGCTAAAGCCAGGCCTCCCCTCATCCTCCCCTTTAGCCCCTGATCTAAAGTGTTATCACTACAGAGATAATATGCTTTTAAAGCAGGATTGAGGAACTGGACAGTCTCGTGGGAGCCAAATTGGTCAGAGAGATTCCAGCTTTAGGGCTCTCTTTAGACATTTTGGCTCCCTAGGCAAAAGCATATTCTGGCACCTCCTATGGTTTGGCTCACCTTCCAATTTTATTAGGAATTTCAAAAAGGTGCCTCTTGTTTCCTTTTTGTTCCCCTTAAGCTTTATGAGTTTTACACTTACAATTTTCGGCTTTAGACATTTCTTTTCTTGGACATAGTCATCCTATTTAATTTTTATTAGATCAGCACCCGTTATTGTTCTGTGGCAGCAATTCTGCAAAATTATGTTTAAACCTCAAGCAGGCATACTGATACCCAAGCATCTTAACGAAGTTATACCTGCTTTTACAGGTATAACATGAAGCTGGTAGTTATGTGACTCATTCTCTCAGAACCTTCCTATCAGACCTTCCTCTTGCTTTGTTAAAATTATTGGTTCCTGAGATCCATAGCTGTAATAATAATGTCTTCTTTATCTTGCAATATCTGGTTGTTTTGCTGTTCACTACTGCTTGTCTAACTTGGAAGGTAGCTGTCTTTAAAAAGTGCAGAAAGAAAAAAGTTGTAAAGCAACGAGGTAAGTTTGCAGATTTCATATTCCTATGCTGTATTTCAGAAGTATTTTCCATGTTGGAGCCTCCTAAATTTTGGCACCTTCTTCTTTGGCAGAACAGGTAAAATTCTTGATTGCACATCCCCTTTTCCAAAGCTTCACTTTTCCTTGTTATATATACTGTTGTTGGATGATTTATGAAGTGCTCAGTGAAAAATATTTACTTAGTCAAGATTAATAATAAAGATGCATGACTGGATGTAAAACCTTTGTATTAGCATCGTATTATTCTGTTCCTTAGTGCGCTGTCAAGATCTTTATTCCAATCTAATCCTGTGTTTATTAAGGCAAATAATCCCTCAAATCCCATTAAATGCATTACATTTTAGATTCTGACTTCTTTTAGATAAGTACTTGAAGCTTAAGATAACATTCTCCTGAAGCCGCAATGGCTTTAGACATCTTTATTTGTGAAGTTAAAAAAATAAATAAAAAATGATGTCATTTATTTTTAAACATTATACCATATGGTGCCTCCAATCCTAGGGAGTTGTGAAACTCTTCGGCTGCTAAAATATGGACATTTCTATCTGATCAAGGAAAGATTTTGTATGTATGGAATAATGCTATCATATTTGCATATGTGTAAAACCATTCCATTTCACAGTTGCGTTTGGGCTTAAAGTTGCTGTATCGTTTTTACTAAAACTTTCTGGTGAACATTAAAATCACTGAAATTTTATTTTGGGTCTGATTATTATATCAGAGTAGAAAGCAGATGATAATGATTCTACCACAACATCTGAAGACAATAGTAAGGAATCTGTAAGATAAAATGCAGCCTCACCACCCACAGGCAGAGCATGGCTTGGGTTGCAATAGGACAGTGTTTCTCAACCTTGGTGACTTTAAGTCCTGTGGACTTCAACTCCCAGAATCCCCTGTGCTGTGCTGGCTGGGGGGATTCTGGGAGTTGAAGTCCACAGGACTTAAAGTCGCCAAGGTTGAGAAACACTGCAATAGGATATCTCGTGAGAGTGTCAATTCTTCCATAAAGAAAGAAAAATTTCCTTCGATTCCTGACTAGAAGGATTTAAGCCCGCAGGCAGTGCTGCTTGTTTAGTGACTGTCTCGTTTAGCAACTATTCACACATATGATGGTAATGAAAAACTTTCTGACCAACTCTCACATTTATCACTTTTGCATCTTTGTAAAGCAAAGGAAAACTGAAGTAAGATTGTAAGGACAGATACAGTTTCATTTAGTAACCACTTTGCTTAAAACTTATATTGCTGGTTCCAATTGTGGTAGTTAATCGAGGATTACTTATATGTAGAGGTTAATGATAAAATGAATGTTCAAGGTCAACAATCAAATATCAAAGGACAGAATGGACATCTTGTCCATTATCCTTGTAGACAGCGAATGCTGTCTAAATTCATGTTTACAGTGGGTGATAGAGAAATGATTATTATCAGTGTTCAGGAAAGCAGCAAACACCCATAAGTATGTGCCAAGCACCAGCTTGTATCTAGGGGAAAAAAAATCAAAGCAGGAAAGGAGTCAACATGCTCTGCTCAATTGTCTCTCAAAGACACTTCAAAGGAAATTACATAAACCAGTCCCTACCATCTGCAACTACTTAAATTTCATGGAGGGTTCACTGCCTTGAAATTAATGGACTTGCCTGATTGAAAACCAAAATGGGTGAAAAGTGAACCTGCTTTTCCATAGAGCATTTGCCAATATATTACATGGCAAGATTATTACCTAAGAGAAGCCCATGCAAACAACTTTATATTGCAAGGGCCAGATTCTTCGGAAGAAAGTATTTCCATATGAATTGTATTCACCTCTCTGTTTCCCCATCATGCTGATTTTCTGTTCCCTCTCCACAAAGCGGGAGGAGAGAGTGATTTACTTCTAAATTTGGGAAATAAGGTGAGTGATAAATGTATTTGCAGAAGAAATATTCGTTTTTCAACCATCTTATACATATCTAATGATTTTTTTTAATGTTAGATAATCATTTCTGCTGACAGTAGATAGGGATCTCTATCCCTAATCAGGCAGACATTTGGGGATTTCAATACATGGGAATTCAAAATTATGATTATTATTGTCATGCAATTAAAAAGACATTAAATTATTTAAGGTGTAGCAAAATGTGGGTGATGCAAAGAGAAACTTTCTTTTACGCTGCAATTATTGGTTTTCAAACTATGAAATGCAAACCCCTGATTTTAATTTTTAATACTTTGCAGTCTATCAAACAATCTTTGCACACACCTCTGTAATCATAGGCACTACTGAATTTACATGTCAGAATCTTCAAACTTCTAACATACATGACCAAATGCACTAGTTTTGGATAGTTGTTGTCTGGATATTTTTGAATTCTCACTATCTCTTCCAGCATGTTCACTGCTAACGTATTCTATGAGTTGTAGTTGTAAATATCTGGAGGACATATCATTGATCATTTCTTAACTGATGAAGATTCATCCTGATTAGACACTAATCAGGGCCATTGGATTGGTTAGTGAGGCTGTCTAGAAATTTGCCTGCCTGGGTGGATTGATGTTGAGCAAGAGGTGTCTGGCATGTCAAGCTAACAACAAGATATATTATTTATTCACTGCTGACATGGTCAAGGTTAAAGAAAAACAATTATACATATGACATTCAGGGCACACTTCTTAAAAAACTATGCACTGAGAAATTATCAGGCTCCTGATTCCATGGTAAAGGAAGCTTGGTTCCATTGGATGGATATGTGAGTCTTTTGAAGTCTTATCTCTGTTAATGTCCCAGGAATTAATTGCATTACTACTTTCTACTGAGCTAATGAATAACAAAATATTGTGTTTGTTGCTACACATGAAATTACATATATAGAGGCTTTTGTGGTGCCTTGGATCAGAAGATAAGCTTAGATAAAGGGGGTGTTACTCTAATGTTGGAAGAATGGACACCATCAGAAATCACTGGGGCACTCTGATTTAATTTTGGCATTATTCTATGCATTACAAATTACAAATTATAAGAAAATGTTTAATTGGTCATTTTAAATTAATTATTTTAAAATGATTAAATTTTGTTCACATACCAGGTGAAAAGCCCCTTTATAATTGCTATTCTCTACTGTTTGACTATCTGCCATCACATTGGCATCAACTCTTAGCAGCAACATCTACACATTTTCTCCAGGAGGATCTGCCTGTAACTTGGTCCTTGAGGTCTTCCAAAGATGTCCATTGCTGCTGTGATGGAATGCCTTTACCATTCTGCTAGTCATCTTCTCTTTCTCTCCACCTTTCTTCACAAATTTCTCCAGGGAGCTAGGGGTTCTCATGCCCAAAATACAATAACTTGAATCTGGTCATTTGTATCTTGAGTGAGAACTCTGGATTGATCTATTCTAGGATCCATTTGGCACATACTGGCCAGGAAAGGGGTTTGGATAGGTCCATATCCTTGAAAATAGCTAGAAGCATATCCCTAGGCTAGTTGTTCCCCACCACCAAAGAGTCTTCAAAGTGATATGGATTATTTTACACTCTGTTGCTGTGACAGGATTCTGTCACTTTAAGTAAGAATTATTACTTACCGGAACACGATGTAATAACAAAAGCCTGTTTTAATTCTGGGCTGCCAAGGCCTACTAGCACCAATTTAAACTGCAAGTGGGGAAAAGCCTATATCCAGTCCACCATCGTGGACAGAACATAATGGAATACGCAGCCAAAAAGTTACTATTTATTCCCCAATGTACTGAAAAGCATTTGCAGTTACACACAAAGAAATAATATTTGGGAAGTGGCAGGGTGTTAAATCTGCGAATCATCTAGCTGGAAAGGGATCTCACAGGCTCTTGAATGAAACACCCAGGTGATTCATGAAACCTATAATTTGAAATCTACAACCTGCCCCTTAGCACAACAGAAAATGATTTTGCTTTATCACCTAAAAGGACAGCTATTCAAATGTTTGAGGATCGTTGTTGCAATGTCTCTTTTCCAAATTAAGCGTATCAGAGAAAAAAGCAAGATCACATTCTTTCTCCCAAAAGGAACTATAACTTAATCAAGTTTTTCTGCTCATTCTCTACATTTCTAACTCGCTTATCTTCTATGAAAGCAGAACTGCTTTCACAATATTCTCCTGATGCATTGGGACAAGCGAATTTATGGGTTATTTTCTTCTCCTATCACCATCTCCTCTTCCATCACTGTATAGTGTCCCCCCACTTCTATTGCAAAGAAATTCATAGAAATAACCAGCGTCAAAATGTTTCTTCCTTCCTTGATGAGTGGGTTTGTTTTCCATAGTGGCTTCATTTTGTCCCTTCTGGTGTCATTTTCTGGTGCCCCTGGATATTTGCTGCCATGCCCTTGCAGCATTTACTGCTTTGGAGTAAAATGAAACTTGAATTCTGTCTCTCTCTCCAAGTGAGAGGACACAGACATGGTCAAGGAATGAAGGGTGAAGTGTCCCATAAGCTCTTTTTTTACAATCTTTCTGCCATGTCTATGACCTATTTTTTGAACAAGGATCTGGTGGTTTTTGGAAGAGTGCTATATCTGTGTCCAATCTGTGAACCACCTCTCCACATTCCCCCTCCCCACCAACCTGTCAATGGATCAGTTTTTGGACAGAAGAACACAAGATCTGGGCTCAGAAAGTCTGAATGACAGGTCCTCAGTGCACTGTGAATCACTACACTGGCTGCATTTCATTCAAGCAATGTCAAAGCCGGCTGAGACCTCCGTCTCAGGCCTTGCCCTACCCAACCACATTAACAAGAAATGGTGATGTCAGGCTAGAAATTCTGCCTGAGGACTCCACTAATTGCTGTCCTTTAACTGTCCCACATCAAAACCACAAAAATGTGTCTCACTTAATTTGGCTACGTCATGTGGAGGTATTCACTGGAGAAAGCAATTATGCTTGGAAGGATTAGCGGCAAAAGGAAACAAGACCATTAAAGGTCAATGGAGATTCTCAGTCATCCAGGTAATAGTTGTCCCAAACGTGCTTTTTCAAGAGGCAACTTGAAGAAGCTTCTTGTATAAGAATTGGATTAGGATTTATTAGGATTTATTTCATTTATATGCCGCACTTTTCCCCGAGGGGGACTCAGGGCGGCTCACAACTCAGTCAAGGGAAAGGAGGTACAAACAGGGGATAAAAAGACAAACAAACAATACACAATTTAAAACACACAACAACCATACCATTCGAGAAGGGGGGGCAGAAGCTCTTTAGCCCCAGGCCTGCTGGAAAAGCCAGGTTTTAAGGGCTTTGCGGAAGGCCTGGAGGGTGGTGAGGGTTCGAATCTCCATGGGGAGTTCGTTCCAGAGGGTCGGAGCAGCCACAGAGAAGGCTCTCCTCCGGGTAGTCGCCAGTCGGCATTGGCTGGCGGATGGAATTCGGAGGAGGCTTAATCTGTGGGATCTAATCGGTCTATTGGAGGTAATTGGCAGCAGGCGGTCTCTCAAGTACCCAGGTCCAATACCATGAAGGGCTTTATAAGTGACGACTAGCGCCTTGAAGCGTATCCGAAGACCAATAGGCAGCCAGTGCAGCTCGCGGAGGATAGGTGTTACGTGGGTGAACCCACGATCACTCGCGCGGCTGCATTCTGGACAAGCTGAAGTCTCCGAATGCTCTTCAAGGGCTGCCCCATGTAGAGCACGTTGCAGTAGTAAGAAGAAGCAAAATGTAAGAAGTAAGAATGTAAGAAGTAAGAAGCAAAATGTTTTCAAAGAAAAACCAGAAAGTCCGGTTGCCTCTTGAAAAAGCACCTTTGGGAGAAGACCATTAAAGAACACAATGGCTGGACAACGTCAAAACTGATACCAGCCATAGCATAGACCAATTCAAAGAATGAGTGCAAATTCAGAAGACAGGGAGAGACCTGGTCCATAGAATCACCAGGAGTCGGATAGAACTGAATGGATAACATCACCATCATTAACTGTCCCACATTGAAGATATTAAGATAGCATCTCTTACAAGCCTTGTTACTGAGTTCCTGCCCACCAATTAATACCAATATACATTTCTGCCAACCTCAAGAAATGGAGGAATGCTACAAAAGCATCCACCGTTGTTTGAATTACATATTAGTATATTGTTTGTCCAAATGTTTTGTATAAACATTATAAATGAGTCCACAGTATTTAAAATAAACGTGTTTCTATTTCTTGACTTGGTATCCTCAGTTTTACACAAACAACTTTATAATGCTGAAACTCTTTGAGGCACCTACACACCATCTCATATCTAACTTGCTCTCCTGGTTTGGAATGGGTGTTAAAATATTCCTTTATTATTCCATGAATTTCTGAACTAGAATGTGGTCTAGTTTCATTATATGTGTTTGATATTTTTGCAGCCTTATTTGTAAAACTAGTAAAGTGGGGTATACAGTAAACAAACAAACAAACAAACAAACAAATCAATGACTGCACAAATATGGGAAATGATATAGATTTTACCTTGTAATTATATAAATATATTTATAAATGAAACGTTTATTAGGAAAAGGAGCAACAGAACTGGAAAAATTATAATATTTTCCCTCAAATCTTAACAAGCGTATAGAACTACATGATTTTTATTGTTATTCACGTTGTTTATAACCTGCAGGCCTCCTTTAATGTTGTTTGTTTCCAAAAAAAAATTCACACAGAGGTCACTGAATTGCATAACTTCTAGTCTCTGACCCTGTGTATCTATGTAGAGGTAAGTTAACATGCTGACCATTAAGCTAATGAAAAGTGTTTTTTTCATACCATTTATTCTTTCGCACACAGCATTTAAAAAAAAATTGTACAAATTGTATTTCTGCCAGTTTTGTGTTCCCTGGCATTTTCCTTTCCTGGAAGCTTAAGTTTATTTAAATTTAAACACTTAAAATCAGATAAGGCTGCATCAATCCAATACAGCTATCAACAGTATTCCATCGTGCCAATCTAAGCCAATTTGTTTTAACACATTCCTGTAATGGGATGCTGAAATGTTGATCTTGTGTTCCAGGTATCATATCTATGTTCAAGGAAGACACCGATTCCTTATTTTTATGTAGAGGAGGTGTTGAGATCGGACTCAACACCTCCTCTACATTCCATAGAATCCTTCTGCAGATACGTTTTGGTTTTTGTCTTATGACACCGAAGAGCTGGACAGGAGACCTCTTGGTTTGCTGGCATTATAAATTGCAGGGACATGAGGTTTCAGTGTGGGAATGAGGGAAGCTGCACTGGTCCCTGCAGGGTTTAAATCTGTTTCCGGCAGTTCCTTCTATTTATAAACAGCAAGAATTGCTAGCAAATGGTGAAAAATGCAGCCGAGTCACTTTGAGAATGATTGTATGAGGTGGATTATAACAGTGCTTTTCAAGCCTGTAATCTCTAGGTATATTCATACCAGGGGCTATTTATCTTGCAGATATATAGCACAGGAAGGTTTTTTTTTTCCTGCTAGTGAGGAAGCTTGTAGCAAGGAGAAAGAGCGATCTCTCGCTTTGTCACTGGCTGTACATCACTGCAGCTGTGCCCTTTGATTACATAGAGGCCTTCTCCATCCATTATAATAGGAAGTGCTTTTTGTCTGCTGAATGAATCTCTGTGCAAGCTTTTGCCTAGCATCCAGCGCAGGATTCAGCGGTGGAGAAAGGTAAATTAAAGAGGGGAGTTGCTTCTTCTGTATTTGCACTGGATGTGTTCATGATGATAACCTTTGGCTGCCCCTGGAAAGGCAGCGTTGTGCTCGGTACTTTCTTGCATTTCTCTTTATCAAGCATAGAAAGAGTCATCGTTTCCACTTTCACGCAGAACTAATTAAGGCTCATGGTAAATTTAGAATTTAGAATAACAGAGTTGGAAGGGACCTTGGAGGTCTTCTAGTCCAACTCCCTGCCTTGGCAGGAAATGCTGCACTCCTATTATTTTGACTAAGAATGTCATGTTTGTGGTTCTTACTGTTCTCATCATCGTGATCATCATTGTCAGCCATTTCAGACACACATTGCAAATCCTCTATGGAAACATGAAAGGAAGGATGGATGTAGCTTTCTTTATTAAATCTGCCTTATTTTTAGCTCTCTTCTGAAAGTTTGAATTAAAATGAAGCTGATTGGGGTGAGGGAAAGGGGGAGATTCATTCATTCATACTACTTTTCCTTCATCCTTCTTTCATTCACACTTCTTCTGCTGCAGTCTGAAGAAATAGCAGTTGTTCAGGAACCATTGAGAGAATACAAAAATGGGGTTAACCTTCAGGATTGTGGAAGGAATGACCCTGTTTCACCTTATCCATATTTAGTAAATTCTTCATCCCAAAGTGCCTAAAAGGCAAACCACTCCTTTTCTGACTGCATCCTTTCCTTTTGCAACATCAAAGGGCATGAATGCTTTTGTGTCATGTGTTATTTACCCTACTTCCATTATCAACTTTGTCACCCATTCAAATCCCTTATATGTCATCAGCCCGACATCATTTCTCCAACCACTACTCCAGTTGGAGTTGCTGGTACTGAGGCTTTCACCTGTGATATAAAGTTGGGATCGGAGAAATCACCTCCCCCTACATTTTTGAGGAAGCTAGATTGCTGGGCAAGGACCACTCTAGAACTAGAACTAAATTATCCAGCATACCTACCGGTCACTTGACAGTGACATGAGCATTGTATAAATCCAATAAATAAATAAATCTAATGTCTGCTCAACTGGCATTGTACAAATTGTATTTCTGCCAGTTTTGTGTTCCCTGGCATTTTCCTTTCCTGGAAGCTTAAGTTTATTTAAATTTAAACACTTAAAATCAGATAAGGCTGCATCAATCCAATACAGCTATCAACAGTATTCCATCGTGCCAATCTAAGCCAATTTGTTTTAACACATTCCTGTAATGGGATGCTGAAATGTTGATCTTGTGTTCCAGGTATCATATCTATGTTCAAGGAAGACACCGATTCCTTATTTTTATGTAGAGGAGGTGTTGAGATCGGACTCAACCCCTCCTCTACATTCCATAGAATCCTTCATAGAATCCTTCCATAGAATCCCTTATATGTCATCAGCCCGACATCATTTCTCCAACCACTACTCTAGTTGGAGTTGCTGGTACTGAGGCTTTCACCTGTGATATAAAGTTGGGATCAGAGAAGTCACCTCCCCCTACATTTTTGAGGAAGCTAGATTGCTGGGCAAGGACCATTCTAAAACTAGAACTAAATTATCCAGCATACCTACCGGTCACTTGACAGTGACATGAGCATTGTATAAATCCAATAAATAAATAAATCTAATGTCTGCTCAACTGGCAATGCAAGAAGTGCAGTGGCTCAATGGCTTAAAGATGCTGGAGAAAATTTGTGCGATTCGAGTCCTAGCAAAGTGGGATGGGGTGAGCTCTCATCACTTGCCCTGACTTCTGCCAATCTAGAGTTTGAAAGCATGGTACATGTAAAGAGATAAATAGGTACCATTTCAGTGGGAGAAATAACAGTGCTTTATGTGGAATACAAGCCCAGGTGCCAGGCCTGCCTAAATGCGACACCTGAGCATGAGGTGACATCAGTGGAAGAAAAAACTCCTGGATAATGTTGTAGAAGGCCATTAGTCATTTTGGGTGCAGAGCTAGTTCACCTCCTGTGGTGTACTTTGGATAGTGCATGAGTGTGAACTGAACGGAGTAACAGTCTTAGGTAGCTAAACAACTACTCAGTTATTTACCACCATAGTCTTCTGGCTAATACACTACCATACACTAAATAAATAATATTGGCAATGCAAGAACTGTGTTACTTGCTTTATTAAGAGCCCAGGTGGCGCAGTGGTTAAATGCAGCACTGCAGGCTACTGCTAGATCAGCAGGTCAGCGGTTCAAATCTCACCGGCTCAGGGTTGACTCAGCCTTCCATCCTTCCGAGGTGGGTAAAATGAGGACCCAGATTGTTGGGGGCAATATGCTGACTCTCTGTAAACCGCTTAGAGAGGCCTGAAAGGCCTATGAAGTGGTATATAAGTCTACTGCTATTGCTATTAATCAAAATACATTTATCTTTTATTATATGCATACATCAACTTTTCACTGTGATTTTGTGGTTCTAGTACCATCTCCACCCCCACATCCTTAGATTTAGCTGTACAAGTGTCCTAACAGAAGGCTAGGCTGAGAATGACTCATTTGAAACCACATAGTGAGCTTAATCATAAACTAGAAGCTGGTACTATCCCTAGTTGTACTGCAACTTTCTGAACACAGTTTTTAGTGAAGTATCTGAAACTGTGATATTTCTTTTTTTGTTTGTTTCCTTTTCAATGCCTGTTTCCATTTGCAGGATGTTTTGCCTCCCATCACCACTTAACCCCCAGACTCGGGTCTTTCAAGGGGAAAAGTGCCTTGAAGCTTTTGTAGTTCCCTCTCACTAGATTCCCCCGCATGTGACTAGACATATACATACCCTATTAAGTAAGGCTACGAGGCTGTGGAAGAGTATGGAAGGAATTTATTTTTAATTTACATTTTGTTTGGAAAGAGGTTGAGGAGAATTGTCTTCTTTGCTCTAAGAGTTTTAAAATCAGTTGGCTGGAAGGCAATCCTTAGCTATCTTTGATCTCCTTTTAAAAATGTAAAGACTAGAAACAGTGATGATACAGAAGGGTCTTAACAATTATTATATTTCTTCTTTTACACATTTTCCTATGCAATTATTATTTTTATTGTGATTTATCTGGAAATACATCCTGGTTCTGAGCTAAAGGCTTCCTATTTTAGGATTCCAAACTGTGAAATATCCTACTAGTCTATTTGTTATTTATGATGTCTCATTTGAAGTAAAACCTTGCCTGTATTTAATTCATTTGATAGGCTTCTGCCAACCACGTTTCCCTTCAGTCTCTTCTTGACTCTTGATATATGAGCCATACAACCAGAGCATCTTCATTTCCTTAATTTATTCCCCAAATCTCAGCCTGTCTCTAAAAGGATGTAGATGGGTCATGAACGCATGCATGCATGCATGCTTGTGTGTGTGTGTGAATAAATGCATGTTGTGGATAATTATTTTGGTTGATTTACACTGTAAACAAAGGTATTGAATTGTATTCAATGGGCAATTTTTCCTTTCTCATTTTACAGCCATAGTTATATTCTTTGTGATTTTAGTATCAGAAATAAAGAGAAAATATTGCAAACATGTTCTACAGTAGGACACAGTGCTCACTCTCTCATTCCTATTCTCTCTCTCTCTCTCTCTCTCTCTTACACACACACGCACGCACACACATACATACTAGCTTGCACCTCCAGAATTCCTGGATGTCATGCTTTATTGCATCTTGTCAATAGGCAGCCAGGTACTACATCATCCTTGAAATGGCCGTAAATCCTATACAAAGGAAGCCATGCTGGATTGTGTGACAAAGAATGCCTGTTCTCTTTCTCTCTATATACAAAAAAATATGCCATAATCATAAGATACAAAAGAAGGTTGAAAGACGCAGTGAGAAATTTGCATCGCTCTGAAGGAATTGGGGTATTGGATTTTCTATTTCTCTGTTTTAAATCCGGTTATGTTTTTGAATGAAGAGCTTAAAATGTGTCTGAATTGAGCACTTTGGCTGAGACATTTGAAAGATAGATTTTGTTTTAGTTTTTCTTGCATACTTTAATCATTGACTCCCTTCCAAAACAGGGAATGTTTGTTTGCATTCTTCATGTATGACTGTAAATGGAGCAGGATAGCATTATAATGCTGCAATATAAAGTAAAAAAAAAAAGATATGAGTGCAAAAAAGAAATGGTCTTCCTTGATATCTCAGCCAACTCAGCCTGAGCATCACTTTCCCATGGAGTCAAAACCTCCTGCTCCCTTTTATGCAGCTATTCCTAGCATCTTCTGCCAGTTTTGTGTAATGTTTGGTGGAAGTGGAAGGACTGGTCCAATGTCCTTCTATCATGCTAGCCCAAAATTTATTTCTACAATTAGGCAAAGTGAAGCATTTATTCATATGGCAAAATGCTGAAATGCGCCACTTCATCCTGCTAAATGCCCGCTAAACTCCCAAGACCATTTTCTTGGAGACATTGCTGCATCTGATCCTTCTTCTTAAGGAACTACATATTTTGTTACTGACCTGTTGCTTGTTTATAGCTCCTCCGCATGTTGACTAACTTTCTGAAAAGAGGACTCTTTGCAGAGATGATTGCTCTAGTTAACATGCTGAGCAAAGCCCAGCATGAAAACAAACATTTTTATTCATTTACTTTTTCATTTCCCACATCCTTCTTTGAGCGCAAAAGGCAGCTTACGGGGAGTTCTTGTTTTATGTTATCCTCCACAACTGCAATCCTGTGAAGCATGTTCAGGGATTGGCCCAAAGTCTTTCAGGAGCTTTGATGCAGCCCATGAAAACTTTTCTCTCTGAATAAAATGTCTTAGTCAAAGTGTTACCAAACTCTGGAGGTTTGTCCTCTTAGGCCAGTAATGACAAACTTTTTAGGCACAGAGTATCCAAACCACAAGATGTGCATGTGTGTGTATGTGTGCACCAGAGCGCTGGAAACCTGATGACCAGTTGGCTGGCACACATGTGCGCCTCGGAAACCAAATGACCAGCTGGCTGAGCTGGGGCGATGGCACATGTGTCCACAGAGAGGGCCCACAGAGAGTGCCCACGCGTTCCATAGGTTCGCCATCACAGTCTTAGGCTAAAATGTCTCTCCTCCTAGTGGAATTTAAAACTGGGTTTCTCACACATGGACCTGCATCTGCACATCCCAGACACCTACACATAACTAAACTATCTCTCAGGAAGAAGGACTAGGGGAGACATGATAGCAGTGTTCCAATATCTCAGGCGTTGCCACAAAGAAGAAGGAGTCAAACTATTCTCCAAGGCACCTGAGGGTAGAACAAGAAGCAACTGGTGGAAACTAATCAAGGAGAGAAGCAACTTAGAACCGAGGAGAAATTTCCTCACAGTGAGAACAATTAATCAGTGGAACAGCTTGCCTCCAGAAGTTGTGAATGCCCCAACACTGGAAATCTTTAAGAAGATGTTGGATAGCCATCTGTCTGAAATGGTATAGGGTTTCCTGCCTAGGTAGGGGGTTGGACTAGAAGACCTTCAAGGTCCCTTCCAACTCTGCTATTGCATTTGTATTTATAAGCAACATGAGAAAAGGAGAGATGCTGGGATGAAGAAAACTGGATCCCATTGGTGGGTTTTGGGGAGCAAGAAAAGTGATGGGGAGAATGGCAAGAAAGTGGACAGGCAAAGAGAGGGATGGACCAAAATGAGTAGAAAGGGAAATAAGAGAAGAACAGACACATGGAAAGAAGAATATGAACCCAGAGGCTAAAGAAAAGGGTGGTGGGAAAAGACTCAAACATGGAAATACAAGTAACACTCACATTATGACCACAATTGAGCCCAAAATTCCTGTTGCTAAGTAAGGCAGTTGCTAAGTGAATTGTGTCCCATTTTACAACCTTTTTTGCCACAGTTGTTAAGTGAATCACATAGTTGTTTAAGTCAATCTGGCTTCCTCCCATTGACTTTGCCTGTCAGAAAGTTTACAAATAGTGATCACATAATCCTGGGATATTCCAGCTATTGTAAATACATGCTGGTTGCCAAGTGCCCAAATTTTGATCCCATTATCATAAGGATGCTGCAACAGTAGTAAGTGTGAAAAACAGTGATAAATTATTTTTTCAATGACATTGTGACTTCAAATGGTCACTAAACAAATGGTTGATAATCGAGGATTACAGTAACTGTATGAAGAAGTTGGAGGAACAGAAAGTTTTCTATCTTTTAAAAGAATAAGCAGTCCTGGATATTTCATTCTTTTAGACACACTGTTGGACAGAGTGATCAGTCTAAAACTATCAGGCTTGTCAGGGAAATATTGGACATAAGATAACTCTAGTGCCAGCACACAATAATAAATGCCGTCCAGTCAGATCGTACATTCATTTAAATTGCCAGGTGGAAAAAAAACAACAACCCAGTCTCGAGCCACATTTCTATTGTAAAAACCATTGTTAAATATAAATCAGAAGAAGGCATTAACTGTTGTTATTGTTACTGCTATTTATAGATAATCTGCAAGGTAGATCTGACTGGATTTGCTCCCTTTGAATATGAGTTACTTTGCACAGATCTAGAATATTATTATAATGAATACACTGTTCCAAGAAATGCAATTTATTTATATAATTGTTATTCTTTCTATCCCTATCATGTCCAACTGGCCTTCCAAATCTTTTGGTATGGCACCAAGTGTACCAAATACTACTTGACACCTTACAAGTTTCTTCCCCGCCCCCCCCCCCCCACTTTCACTCAGTCTCTCTAGGGAACAGTCTTCATCATTCCCTATTTTTTTTCTCATTCTTTTTCATTGTCCCCCTTTTCTTCAGCTGCAGCAATTCCAATTGTCAATGCTGGCTTCTTTATAACTACAGTCATTTCTAGCTTATTATGAGCTAAAGGCTTATCAGCATGGAAGACCAAAAGGTTCTTCTCCCTCTTTGTGTTTTTTTACACCATTTTTTCAATATTGCAATGCCATCAAAGTTTTTGTTGCTTGTAATTTATAATTCTTCTTAAGATTCCAACAAAGGTAGGTAACTCCAATTAAAATATCCACTTAATTAGTGATATTATTACTGTTATTGTTATTATTTTTGCTTTTGGCTAGCCATGCAAAAAAAAAAAAAAACAGTGGCAGTTGGGGGAATGCATCAATTCCATGCAAAATTGAGAGTAGGGCTTTTTGCTTTTAATTTCCAGATTGGATTACTCCCAGAAACTGGAGAACTAAAAAGAGTATTAGAATAGTAGCAAATTCAAATCATCTTTACATACTTAGAATAAAGTCCCGTAGAAGCAAACCAGGATAGACAAAACATCTATCATTCTAGTATGGCTATTTCCTCATCACAAAAAGCAGCTTAAATGGGAAAACCCTTCAGGCTTTGGAAGATATTTACTCAGTGGCAGGTTTCGCCAAGGTCAAGAGCATGAGGAAAGAGGGAATGAGAGAGTGTGACAATAGTGAAAGAAGGAAGGAAAGTTGAAACAAACCAGAAGATGACTGTCACCTCCATGACTTGATCTTCCTCCCAAGTTGAAGTCAATTTCATCTGCCATTATGCATCCTATGCAGCTGTTCATCAGGTATGAACTGTGTACCATTTAGTGCACCATGGATATTGGAATCATTTAGACATTTATTTATTATCCTACCACGTGATTCAGAACCTTCAAGGTTATTATATTGACAGTTGATAGACTGGACCAGACCTCTGCTCCCTTTTGAGCCCTGTCACACGCAGAATGGCATGATTACGTTTGACATGAAGTACAGGATTATTCACTTTAATATTTTGACTGCTCTGTAAGAACAAAACCACCAATGGGATGTTTTCTCAAAGCCTCCTACTATCCTGTCATTCTTGACTGATTAATCTTTTGATATTGACAGGGGGGGGGGGAGTCTTGAGGACCTCACCAGATTTTGTTCTATAAACAAGCAGTGATATACTTTCCTGAAATGTGCCACATCTTGGAAGTTTGTTTTCATCTCACCATTTATATTCCTGAAGAATAGATATGTCTTTCACTCTGAAGTAGCATTTTGTGACATGCGGATTTACAGTGTTCAGGCTTAAGTCTCAAGCCCCTCACAGTCTGTCAAAAATGGCTTCTCCGTCCATTTATTTGTGTCTTGTGTGCTCAGTCTGAATATCTTTTGTGAATTTATACTTGACAAGCCTCGTATTTCAGGGGGAGGCCTCATCTCACAACCTCCTTCAGCTTGTTCTGTTGCATTAGCAGAAACAACAAATTTAATCCATGGTGTCAATTGTAAATTACAGAAGAGCTGTCATTTATGCACCCACATCAGTAAGGTCAAGGCCACGACTTAAAATGCTAAGGGCAAATAGTGGATTTAAAAGGCTTTTTAAAATTATTGGTACGTATTGAGCTTTATGGAAACTAGAATGGTGCTTGGAGCAATCTTAAGCCCGCTTTTTCATTGTCCTTAGGGTAACAAGAAATTTTTCATCGAGTGAAAATATGTAGAACAGAATATGCATAGCATTCTTTTATTAGGCATTTCCTAACAGAGAATTATTCTGTGTGGGTTAAAAAAAATACGAGAGGAAACATTTTGAACAAATTAGGAAACTGGTACCAGTTGACAGAGAAGATGAGGAAGTAATATTATGGAGAAAACACTTATTTGCATACCAGTTCTAAACTACCTCACCATTAAAGTATCTAAATTACCTCAGTGAATTCTGAGCACAGGAGTGGGTGATGAATTGCTTTTGCATAAATGCGCTTTCCCTTTGCTAGGACTTAATTTTTTGTGTATAAAAGGCACACAAATGATCCAAAGGAGCAACCTTGAACTCTCTCAAGAAGAAAAATGGCATGTCTGAAATGTTCTCTGTAATGAAATTATTCCAAATGCTTCTTGTTTTTATAAGTATCCCTTGAGTCTCAGAGGATTTGCCCAAAATGGCCTACAGTACTCTCCAGTAAGGAAACGGAAGATAATGATTTCTCTCCCCCTCCACCTCCATTAAAATGAAATTGTTCCTGCTAATTTGTGGTCTCGTTTTCATAAGTTAGATTTCTATTATTAATTTAATATAAGGATAGGTTCAGTTTAAAAACTTATCCTGGGCCAATGGGAAAAATATTTCATAAAAAACAGACTGCAAAAAATATGTACACACACACAGACACACAGAGGAGAAACAGAACTTCCTTCTAATCAATAGCATCAGATTTTCCAAAATTGCATTAGGCCAGTGGCTGTTTTGTTCTGGCTTCAAAAGCATTGAAATTTGCTAATAGGAAATGGCAGCAAACCACCATCAACAAGATTTTAAAGCCCTGTCCTTTCCTTATTTTCTTCCTCCTTAATATATGCAATATGTTTTCCACCTGCCACATTTATTCTTTTTCAGAACATGCACCTTCATACATTTCTTCTCCCCATACCACTTCCTTGATTCTTATCCTCTTTATCTGTTTGGAGTTACTGCCAAACTAGAAAACTGTGATTTGTGCTTCCTAGGTGAGACTCCCGATGCCCTCTTTGGACCCACAGTACAGTAAGAGAGTAGCATCCCATGAAGAATGTCCCATGTAGGATGTCAAAAACATGATTGGCCATCAGAGACCATGTGCTAACTAGTAACCCTGTGAATGTGATTGTAGTCAAAGAATAGAAAAGGAAAGAGGAGGTCACAAAGTGTCAGATTTTCTAACAAGAAAAATAATTTATATAAGGGGTCCATAACCCACAGGGCTGCAGCCGATTACCAGGCTGTGGCCTATTTGGAACCAAGCTCTTGTTGGAGGGGTGGGGGGGAACTGTTCATGCTAATTTGCTGTACTGAACTGTAATTGTCCAGTGTTATTTCCAATAGCTACAGGAAATTATTTGCCTTTTGATATAAATATAGATAATATAAATTCTTGCTTTTTGTTCATCACTTTCTCTCCCCCTATTTTTTGTCCGTCTTTTGTCCCATTTTGCTGGTTAAGTGTTTTCTGATTTTTAATAAATTTCAACTTGTAGTTTTTGGTAGTTGAACTAACTAGCACATATGTTTGTTGTGATCTGGCTATAGAGATTGACTGGGAGTGTGCTGCATTAGCCAAGTTATTTTTCAGCCAAAAGCCTCAGTTAAAACTAAACTCTTTCCTAGTGATAAAAACAACTCAGTGTATTTCCAAGCCCTTGCTCAGGCAATCATCTAAACTTGTACCAAGAGTCTACAAACTGAGGATATTCGTTAGGATTTAAACACATCCTGAAGGGGATTTGAAAAATAGAATGCCTTGAAAGATAGCATGAAGTTTTGAAAACAGCAGTGGCATTTGGACTGCAGAAAAAACCCCATGCTTGGAAATGGGAAAGAATACAGTGTCTAGAGACCATGAAGATGGAAGCACTTTTTTGAAAAGTTGAACCTCTCAGAAGTCTTGGAGATGCTTGGATGAAAAAGGATACATTACTGAAATCTGAAATAATCCTGAGGTTGAACTTGACTGTAAGTTGATTCAAAATTGTGTTCATGAAAGATTTGGAAGTAGCTGAGACAGACATATGCATATTCAGGAATGAGCCCTGATACTTTAATGTTATGAAATACCTCAATCTTAAATTTTCAGAGAACGGAAGTTTAATGGAACATATTTGAGAGTATCTCTCTGTTCAGACTACACTAAAACAAAGTAGGGTGAACATTTCTGATGGTTTAATCAAGAAACAGTTGTTAAGATCACTACCAGAACATATCTTTGCTCCTGGCTCGATATGCACAGAGCGTCCATGATGATGTCTGGGCGGGTGGGTGGAGCCTTCTGCCACTACCACTACCAGTTCATCCAAACTGGGGCGAACCAGCAGAATACCACCTAATATCTATATCAATATCTATATCAATATCTATATCAATATCTATATCAATATCTATATCAATATCTATATCAATATCTATATCAATATCAATATCCATCTATATCTATATCTATATCTATATCTATATCTATATCTATATCTATATCTATATCTATATCTATATCTATATCTATATCTATATCTATATCTATATCTATATCTATATCTATATCTATATCTATATCTATATCTATATCAATATCTATATCTATATCAATATCTATATCAATATCAATATCCATCTATATCTATATCTATATCTATATCTATATCTATATCTATATCTATATCTATATCTATATCTATATCTATATCTATATCTATATCTATATCTATATCTATATCTATATCTATATCTATATCATCTATATCTATATCTATATCTATATCTATATCTATATCTATCTCTATCTCTATCTCTATCTCTATCTCTATCTCTATCTCTATCTCTATCTCTATCTCTATCTCTATCTCTATCTCTATCTCTATCTCTATCTATCTATCTATCTATCATCTATCTATCTATCTATCTATCTATCTATCTATCTATCTATCTATCTATCTATCTATCTATCTATCTATCTATCTATCTATCTATCTATCTTAGAGATAATAAAACTTCATGATAAAAGTTTCCCTAGAGAATGTAGTTGCAAACTTGAAGCAAAACAGCATGATTTTAATGTTATTTGAATCGAAACAACCCCCCCCCCAAATAAAAGGGTCATGTCATAAAATAATGCAGTCTTTAGATAGCTAAGACATCAGAGAGAGATAATAAGATCAAATGTTCTAAAAGCAGTCTAGCCTGCACAGGGTTCCAAAAACAACAAGGGATAAAGATATTTATGTTGGCAGATAAATGGTTATTTGTATTTGGATAGGATTTTTGAGCTTGAAAACAGATTTCGACTGGATAGTGGTGCCTATTTGTACTGATGAATCCTACAAAGGAAAAAAAAACCTAATTTCACAAATGGTATGTTGATAGATGTAGAAAAGGTAAAATTAAACTGAAATGCCTCTAAATCATAATGAAAGTTAGAATATACTGTAATATTAAAAAGCATTATTGTATGCTTGAAATGGATACAAATTACTTACATCTATGTAATCTTATGCCATGTAGTTGTATAAAATTGGGCTTAAGAATGGACTCTGCACTGTTATAAAGGACTATGAAGTAACGCTAATGGGAAAACACAATTAAGCTAATTTGATAGAAATTATGCAACCTAAAGCAAACAGCATAGCAGGACGCATGTATAATAATCATCCTGCAAATAGTATGAAACAGTGTTTCTTAATCTTTTTCGTCTCAGGATACCTTCCCTCTTTTAAAAATTATAGAGGACACCCCTCCAAGGGCTTTTGTTTATGTAGACTACATTCATTGATATTTACCATATTAAAAATTAAAATGGATACAGTTGTAGAATATTCATTTATGGAATCATATAAAAATAACAATATAAAATGCATCTGATGTTCACATAAAACTTTTCATGGAAAATCCTATTTTTAACAAATAAAACGACAAGAGTGACATTGTTTTAAATTTTTGCGAATATCTTCAATATTTGGCAAATCATTTTGATTTCAAAGATTGTGAGAAGGTCTTGGGAACCCCCAGGGATCCTCAGACTACAGTTGAAGAAATACTGGGATTCACAGAGATGAGTCGGTTACTTGAAGGTAAAACAGGTGAGAAGCAAACAAGTAGACCAGTGCTGAGATTCACTTACCTTCCCAATCGGTTCACAAATGTGAGTGTGTATGCTGCGTCTGCACTTGCACACCGTCTTCTGCGCATGCGCAGTGCTCGTGCATTAGGTCAGAGCGGGTGGGCAGAGCCGAGGTGGCGCAGTGGTTAGGGTGCAGTACTGCAGGCCACTTCAGCTGACTGTTATCTGCAGTTCAGAGGTTCAAATCTCACCGGCTCAAGGTTGATTCAGCCTTCCATTCTTCCCAGTTGGGTGAAATAAGGACCCAGACTGTGGGGGCAATATGCTGACTCTGTAAACTGCTTAGAGAGGGCTGAAAGCCCTATGAAGCGGTATATAAGTCTAACTGCTATTGCTATTGCTATTGCTTCTCACAGCCACTGCTACCAGTTCACCCGAACCAGACAGAACTGGCTGAATATCACCTCTGAAGTAGATCAAATGTTTTTCCTTGCAAGAAACAAAGGGAATAAAAATATTACCATGGTTGAAAAACTAAAGAAAAAAGCAATGGTTTTTCCACATTCAGATTCATACAAGCCAAACAGCCATTGGAATTTATTGCTCAGATATTTGCTGCTAGCCGATCAAAAAAAAAGAGGGGGTGGGGAGAATTGAAACATTTGGTCTACCTATATCTTAACCAATAAAAGTGAAACAATTGAGAGATTCATACTGCATAGAACTATGTAGAAGACAAGTTCAATAGCAGAATAGAGAGATTAAAGTCGGATAACAAGAGAATATTGCAAGTGGGAATTTGAAGAATATTGAACAGTATAAAGATTATAACACATATTGAAATTTTAAGTTATATCTCTGAGAAAGAGGAATCGCAGAAATAAAAAAAAAATCCAAAATTGCTGACATGATAAGGTGTCTTCTGGTTGATGCTAGATTACTAGATTATTTTGTAGGAGAAGCACCTCAGCAGCCTCACTGATTTGCATTACCATTTACCAACAAAGGGCATAGAAAAAACTTCATGTGAATTATGAACTAGGTGCGGATCCAATCTGTAACACCTACCTATATTTGATTGCAAGACCTATGGACACAAAAGAGAGAAATTAAATTACAGAACCTCATCAGGAATAAGGGTAAATTACCAAGAAGGAGCAAAAAAGTTCAAAAGAGTTTTGGAGAAGTGGAGAAATCACACACAATAAATCCATCTAATAGCCACAACTGAGACTGGCAACTTCATTGCTTGAGGTTGTCAAGTGGGCACATCATGTGACCATGACTTATTATTATACTGCCAGCCTCTCCATTGATGCTGCTTGTTGAAAGCTGACTGTGAAGTGCTCATGATTGTGGGATGTTGCAATAGTTGTGAATGCCTGCTGGTTGCAAAGTGCCTGAATCTCAATCTCCCCACTGTGGGGACTTTGCTGTAAATGTGACAACTAGTCCCAAAATTACTTTTTCAATACTACTGTAAATTTGAACAGTCACTAAACAAGGGTTGTTAAGCAAGAATGATCTGTAAACATATTCAGTATTCCTCATTTTAATGGTTAACCTCAGATAAGCTGCAATACTTTGATACTATTAGAAACTAGTCAACTTTTACCAGTAGCACTTGAATCTATTGGAAAAGGGCACAAAGGGAACCGTACACAAACAATATTGCACAGTCAGAAAGGTTTACTGAAAATGAGTCTGAAGAACCTGAAATAAAATCAAATTCAGAAGGGGCTGCTGACACACAGGAAGACTAAGATCCAGAGTTAAGAAGATCCCAAAGATCTAATAAAAGAATCCTCCCCACGTGAATCTGTTTCACAGATAGATCAAGGGAGGTGCCTGATACCAGTTGATGGAAATATGTACAGACACTGCCATGATCAAACCAAGAAAGTTTCAGGTGACTCTTCTACTATGGGGGATTGTGCAGAAATTAACAATGGCTGGGAGAAATAAATTGTTGTAATTTACTGCTATGATGGCATCTGATGCACCAGTCCCTATTGCTGAATGGATTAGCTTCGCTGTTTCCAGGGTAATTAATTTAGTGATCATCACAACTTGCTAAGGTCCCCATATAGCACCGGTGGGGCAGAGGTCAATAGTTACAGTAACAGTTTGACACGGCAGTAAATGCAACTTGTCAAGGCACTTAGGAATAAGTTGATGATCACTTTCAGGGTAATTGTTTATGATAAATTTGGATTGGTAGGGAATTATGCTCTGTGATATCCACAATGCACTCTAATAATGCAGGAATAGGGCCAGCCCAATGTGTATATTCAGCTGCATGGTCTTTTCTAGTAAACTCATTTAACAAGATCAAATACAATTCGGTAAGCATTTGGACCAGACTCTTCTATAATCTCCACTTGCTTTTTTAGACTGGTAAAGTAAGATTTTTACCTGATCTAATGACTGGCAGATGCTGCCCCCAATCCAGCTGTGCTGCCTCATCATGGTCCGTGTGTGTGTGTGTGTGTGTGTGTGTGTGTGTGTGTGTGTGTGTGTTTGTTCCTGGGTGGGAAAAGCAAAAAATGTTGGGAGTATGCATGAAGAACATATGAGGGTCATCTCAGCTGAAGCGAACAACGCCTATATTGTGCAGTAGTAATGTAGGAAGATGCTAGAAGCAGATGATTACTGACCATGGCAAAGACATCAATTCATAATGTACAAGAGAAGGAAATGGTAAACGATTTCTGTGCTTTTGTTAAGAAAACCACATGGATAGAAAATATAAAGTGATTGATGATATAGTGTCAGATGATGGGTCCCTCAGGTCAGATGACACTCAATAGGCTACTGAAGAAGATTGGAGGAACTTTTGGAATACTAATGGGGTTTGTCATGTAGCTAGCTAAGCCTTCGGGA
The DNA here is from genome assembly GCF_051295495.1 of Thamnophis sirtalis. NCBI lineage: Eukaryota > Metazoa > Chordata > Lepidosauria > Squamata > Natricidae > Thamnophis > Thamnophis sirtalis. The sequence goes on along the minus strand of NW_028261381.1, from coordinate 21,051,437 downwards.
CATCTAATTGCCATACAGAAAAAGAAACTCTGAAATTGCAAAGACAGAATTATAATAGGAACGTAGAATGTAAGAAGCATGAACATAGGGAAGTTCATTTCAAAGATGAAATGAAACAACTAAGAACTGATATCTTAAGGAATTGGTGAATTGGGATGGACTTTCAGTCAGAAGATACACTGTTTATTACTCAATGAAAAATAAGGAAGAAATGGTGTTGCATTCAGAGGTAGGAAGGGTATAGCAAGAACAGTATTTGGCTAGAGTGTAATCAGTGATTGAATAAATTTCATGGCCAACTCTTTCATTTGATGATCATCTCAAGTTTATGCTCCAACCACTGTTGCAGATGAAAGGAAAGTTGATGACTTCTATGATCAAGTTTAATTTTTCTGGCTTCCCATCCTGCAACTTGCCAGAATATAAGCATTGGGTGAGCGTCACTCAGCTCAAGCAGGTGAATTGCCACTGACTGGAGATGTTTCTCAAGAGACTCCACATGAGTTGCAGCCCACTGTTCCATCACACTTGTAGATAGTCCTGAGATATTCTCTTCTGCTCCTCATGAAAGGCCTTTTTCACATTCTCTAGGAGACTATGTATGGATGTGAAGGTTGGACCATAAGAAAGGCTGAGTGCCAAAGAATTGAGGCCTTTGAATTATGGTGCTGGAGAAGACTCCTGCAAGTCCCTTGGACTGCCAGGCGATCAAACCGGTCAGTCCTAGAGGAGATCAACTGTCAGGGCTGCTTCACTCAGTAACCAAGAAAGAAACCACTCAACTCCATTTTTCAGAATTAAGAGTACTTTTACTGGCTATGAGTAGATAGTAGCTAAGCAAAGCAGGATCTGAGGCAAAAGCACGCGTAATCATAGATATCAATATGTGACCCATTCCCCACTCCTTGGTAACCCTATCCCATAGCCCAATCCAAACACTCCACAGGTGTCAAAAATCATCATCAGGTTGGTATGCCGGACAGTTGGCCTTGGCGGGAACTCCTCTCCCTGCCACATGCGCAGTAGATGGTGAGAACAACTCCCTTCTTACAGTCACTCCTGCACAGAATATTTCCCACACCCAAATACCATGCCCCCCCCCTTCCCGTTTCAATGGTAGCCGGAAAGCAAGCAGCAAAACAGAGGCTGACATCAACCCTGACTGCTTTTTGGAAGGCCAGATCCTGAAGATGAAACTCAAATATTTTGGCTACCTAATGAGAAGGAAGGACTCCCTGGAAAAGATCCTAATGCTGGGAACGATCAAGGGCAAAAGAAGAAGGTGACGGCAGAGAATGAGGTGGCTGGAGGTGGAGGTGGAGTCACTGAAGCTGTAGGTGTGAGCTTAAATGAACTCCAGAGGATGGTAGAGGACAGGAAGGCCTGGAGGAATGTTGTCTGTGGGATTGCGATGGGTCGGACACGGCTTCGCAACTAACAAGAATAACAATGCGACTAGGATCATTTCTCTAGGTGGTGTATTTAAAATCTAAAGAAGCCAAACATGGTGACAGATGCAAAACTTCTAATGTCCAAAGTAAATGGGAAAGATCTTAACACATTTATGTTATGGCTCCTCCTATAGAGGAGTCAGAACAAACAAATCAATTAATAAAGCAGCTGTTTCATGTACAGCAGTTGATGTTTGCTTAGGATCATAAAGTTTCTTCAATAAATCCTCTGCTTGCAATTTGGCAGGACTCCAAAAGGTATCAATTACCTCCTTTCCCAAAGACTCAGCAGCAATCTGTCCTCCCATCCTTATCTAAAGTTTGTCTCTGAAGACGTTTCTCTCAAGGGCACTGCTGGATTAGTATCATTCATAAGCTGTTTTACATTTAAAGTTCTGAGAGCTTATTGGTGGTGTTAATTAAAAAAGTGAAGAAATCTGTTATCACAACATACACATGTTGGAAGTTTATTTTTATTCATTGCATTTCTAGGCAGTCCTCAGTAAGGGCTTCATTTTAAATAACATGCCTGGAATTGTAATGTGTGTAAAACAATTTGGTAGCACACAAACATATGCCTCCCACCATCACAGCTGCAGGGCAAGATGCCCTTGATTGTCTGAGAAAGGAATGTTATTATGACTATATATCTCTGGTACTCCATATAATCCCCCCTCCCATTTTCCCACAGCATTGAATGTGGCAGGCCTGAAAGCCCAATGCAAAAGATGGCTTCCAGGCCTGACATAGCCTTTCTGCATTGTGATCTAAATGAGTGCATTTGCATGAGTCATCTACTTGGTTTTCAATAACTAGGTAAAGAAAAACTGGTATGTAATTTTACAAAACCATATATGTTGTAATATAAGCAGCCAAAGCAGGGTCTGATAAATGAAAAGTTGCAAAACATGGGCTTTGAGTAGGGAAATGCTGATACAGATTCAGCATTCAAGAATTAAAAATGAAGATACATTCTCTGTTATGTAAATAGCAATAGCACTTAGACTTATATGCTGCTTCACAATGCTTTACAGCCCTCTCTAAGCGGTTTACATAATCAGCATATTTCCCCAACAATTTGAGTCTTCCATTTTACCGACCTCAGAAGGATGGAAGGCTGAATCAACCTTGAGTTAGTTAGAATCGAACTGCTAGCAGTCAGCAGTCAGCAGAATTAGCTTGCAGCACTGTATTCTAAAGGGTGGCTCAGTGGCTAAGACACTTGTTGTCGGCAGTTCAGTGATTCGAATCCCTAGTGCTGCGTAATGGGGTGAGCTCCCATTACTTGTACCAGCTTTTGCCAACCTAGCAGTTCAAAAGCTCGTAAAAATGTAAGGGGAAGGTAACAGCACTCCGTGCACCTTTGGTGTTTAGTCATGCCAACCACATGACCATAAAGACGTCTTCGGACAGTGCTGGCTCTTTGACTTAGAAACGGAGATGAGCATTGCCCCTAGAGTCGGGAACGACTAGCAGGCATGTGCGAGGGGAACCTTTACCTTTACCTTTTTACTCCAATTTCCAATTTAATAATTCCAATTTAATAAAATTTGTATGCCGCCCACTCCCTCGGGACTCTGGGCGGCTTACAGACAGATAAAAAACATTTAAAATTTAAAAATAAAGGTACATAATTGAAATTGCACATCATCCATTCAGTGTAGGTGGGGCTGGACATTGATCAACAGCCCCAGGCCTGCCGGAACAGCCAGGTCTTGGTGGCTTTACGGAAGGCCAGGAGAGTGGTAAGGGTCTGGATCTCTACGGGTAGATCGTTCCACAGGGCCAGTGCAGCTACAGAGAAGGCTCTCCCCTGGGGAGTCGCCAGCCGGCATTGTCCGGTTGACGGCACCCAGAGGAGGCCCAACCTGTGACATCTAGTTGGTCATTGGGAGATATGTGGCAGGAGGCGGTCTCTCAGGTAGCCAGGTCCTAAACCATGTAGGGCTTTAAAAGTAACGACTAGCACCTTGAAGCGCGTTCGGAGACCAATAGGGAGCCAGTGCAGCTCGCGGAGGATGGGTGTAACATGGGTGTATCTAGGTACACCCAATATCGCTCGCGCGGCTGCATTCTGGACCAACTGCAGTCTTTGAACACTCTTCAGGGGCACTGAGCCGCTGTGCTATCACAGCTCTTGGTATAACTTGATCTAACAGTATGCGTAGAACATAAAAGGAACAACTTGCAAACAAAGAATACTTTAAATAAAGAATGGAAGTAAAACAACTTGGAAATATTCGCTACTGTCTTGGAACTGAAATTAAAAAGGAAAAAAAGTGGAGCATGTTCGCTTGATTGAAATAAAAGGTAATGGTCCTAATGAAACTTTTAAGAGAGGCAAAAGAGTCAGGTACACTCATGGAAGGTGGGAACCTGAGCAAAAGGAGACCAAAGGAAGTTGGTAAGTATTGACCAGCACAGAACAGCTTGAGAAAGCTACAATATGATGCTTTTTGGGCAACCTGCCATAGCAGTTGACCTGCTGAGTAGAAGGATCAACGAACCAACTCAAGAGAGCTCATTTAAAAAAAAAATTAGGCAGATATTTGAAAGGAACTATGGGATTTGATTTAAAACTTTGTGTGTCTATAAAACTTACTGGATATAGAGATTTGGATTAACAGAATAACAGAATTGGAAGGCACTTTGGAGCCTTCTTCCCATTGGGCATTTCTGTCAACAGGAAATCATGTATTTTGCAATTGAAATATTGCAAAATTCGACCAGGAATTAGGCCTGGAGTTAATCATGTGAGTTTCTGAAGCTTTACACAAGGCACCTGCTATCCTTACAATTTGTGGAAGGAGCAGCAACAAGTCCTAGGTTAGTGAAGTCTTTAAAGCTTCCTAGCAACTTGTAGTTTTTGCCAGAAGAACAGGGCAACTGAAGGTTACACCAATGCCAGATAACTGCAAGCAAATTGAAGCTCAGACTTCTGAACTTTTGGAGGTTTTTAGTATCTAGTTGTTAGAGGCTATTTTCTCCCTGGATATCTAGAGATCGCATACATGACTGATCTCAGAAAATCTGTTGCCATTTATTGGAGCAGAATAATCTCCAGCTGCTATTGAAGTTGATTGATAGTTTATTCATCACCTCTGCATCAGGAAATTGAAACCTCTGTGGATTATTATTTTTTCTTTGAGTATTTGTGGATTATACATAGTCTGTGATTCAAAGGAAAGGAAATGTAGCGAAGTGTGAGCCTACTCAGCCAAGCCAAAAGGGGAAATAGAAGGAGAAACTTAGAAAAAAGTAGAAGGGGGTGAATATGGGATGGTAGGCTGTTTTGGCAGGTTTGAAATGGAAAAACATTAAATTGCTGTCATTTGAAAGAAAAATCTCACTCTCTTTGATAAAGACAGCAAGTATGTGGCTTGCTGTCTTCTCCTTCACCTTTCACTGCCTAACTATGTTACCACCCTCCCTTTCCAAAGGGACCATTAATCTATCATAGCTGTTTGAGGTTTCTACTAAAGGAGAAGTTTAACAGGTCAATTGCCATCATCTTCATCTATATATTAAAAATGGCTGTGTATATATGTGTGTGTGTGTATGTTCCAGCATAACTCTGGAACGTCTCCAGCAATTTCAACCAAACTTGGTACACAAATGACTTACCCTCTGGAAAAAAATATTGTGAGGGTAAGACATTCCTAAAACCCCTCAGGGTGCGTGTTCTGTTAAGATACAGCCTGATGTGCCTTCAAATGGCCTCTACTGTACTGCCATAAAATGGCTTCTACTGTACAAAGCAGTGAAGTTTCCATGGTAATGGCTTCATAGTACTCCACAAGGGGGCTTCCTCTGGTAAGAGGGAAAATCCAACATTAGAAATTACGTTTGGTCTGGACATTTTCCCCCTATAAATAAATACCCAGGCAACACAGGGTTATCAGCTAGTATTCAATTTAAATCAATGATGACTTTCTCCAGCCTTATCCTTTCAGACATATTGGACTTCACAATAGAAAACAATATTAAAAAGGACACTATTTGGGAATGGTTAATCTAATATTTGTTTAATCAATTAGTATCTCAAAGCCAGTTTGGCTCTTAGTATTAAGGCACCAGGCTGGGAGTTCTAATCCTGTTTGAGACAAGAAGTCAGTCGGATGACCTTTAGCCAGTTACTCTCTCTCAACCTTGGGAAGAACACAAGATCAAACCATTTCTAAAAAATCTTGCCAAGAAAACTGCAGGATGAGTCCAAGCAGTCATCAGGAGTTTATATACAGTACTGACTTTGCTATATTTGTTAATTACTCCAATCTTACAACTTTGAAAGGTATACATCAAAGTGAAACAATGAAAATTCCCACTCTTCCAGCTCTTTGGGAAATATTTTTGAGTACCTGTTAGTTCTTGCAAGACAATCTGCACTGGATTGTAGTGTTTAAAATGAATGATCTATGAACTGCATATCCTCAGATTTCAGATTAGATTCTTTCTGGAATTCCTAAGACAAATGTCCAAGATATTCTCCATTTGCACAGTGAAAACAAAAAGTCTGATCATTTGGAATATTATTTCAAGTATGTATCATGAACTACACTTATATGTATAGCTGCATATTTATGGACAATTTTACACATTGTACAGCAAGGTTTTCCAAGAATATACAGTAAAACTGTAGTAGGAATAATAATAAAAAAGTCATACTTGGGTTTTCGGTGATTACATTTGAAAATGATACACATAGGTTTGCATACCTGTCTTCTCATTCGTACTAGACCTATCCAAGCATTAATGAAAATGCACAGTCTGTGCATTTTACTAAATTATGGGCTAAATATATGAATACTATATATCTAATTTCCAAGTTAAAAAATTGGATATGATAGAACTCTATTTGTACTGGTGTTTATGGGGGCACAATTGCCAGCTTTATGTCTCCCTAAACCACTCGGTTCACTAACTCCACATTTTAAACCTGACCTGGGTTGGAAACTACATTCATGTGATCAACTTGAAAGAAAAACTCTTTTCTGGCTTAGGTTCTGTGCTCTATATCCTATACGTTTGATTTGCAGCCTGGATTAAATCAGCCTGTTCATTGTATCTTGTTACTGTCTGGCAAAATCAGTGGGATGTAAAAGCTTTGAAATGTAGATGCACCCAAGATATTTCATGGCCGACAACCGTGGTCCCTTCTGCAAATCTACTTGCAAGCAGATGTTCTGTGACAGAGTCCATGTTCCAGACTTAACCCAATAGGAAATTAACCCTGTTATCTCTGCTGTTTTGTATGTTGACTTGTGTTGTGTTCCCCAAGGATAAATCCACAGAATCATTTGCAGCAAAGGCACAAACAGCAGCTGCCTGCTACAAATAGATAGTTGGAGAGGAATGGAAGCCTCTACAATAGGGAGCCTCTATATAAGCTTAATGTAGTGATAGACAAAAAGACTCTACATATGTTTTTAAGCACTTCAAGAACAGCAGCCATTTAGCGTTACAAGAGAGATGCAGGCCAAGTTCAGCCCAAGAGCAACTTCAGTTATAGTTTTTGTCATTTAGTCCTATCATCATCATCATCATCATCATCATCATCATCATCATCATCATCATCATTTTAGCCATTGTCTACCCACAATGCAGGATGAAGGCCTCTCTTCTGCATATTTCCAACCAATACGGTCCTGAGCTTTCTTTTGCCAATTGGCCCTGCCAAGAGAGAGAGGCCAGCTGATGTCATTGATCCATTTTGTTTTAGGTCTCTTTCATGGATGCTTTTTATCAACGGATCCATTCTATGACTGCCATGGTCCACCTGTCATCAGTTCTTCTTGCTATGTGATCAACTCGTTTCCATTTGAATTATTTTTGTCTCTTGGTGATATTGTACACTTTCATTTGTTCTCTAGTTCTATTTAAATGTTTTATTCATTTTCATTTTCAATTTTGTACATTCACTTATATACTGAATATTTGCAATAATAATAATATAATAATAAGAAAAGAAAAACCCCAACCTAAACACAACTCATCATAAACCCAACCTATCACTTTCATACACCCCTTCTTCTCCCCCTCCAACTTTCCTTTCTCCCTCCAACGATCACCCCTCTTACTTCCCTTTCCCCTCCTATCTTCCTTTCTCGCCTTCCTCACCCTCCTTCCCCTCTCATCCTCCTTACATTCCCCTCTTCCTCCCTCCTTACTTCTCCCTCTTCCTTTCCTCTACTTCTCACTTTGGTGCATTTCTCTATTCCTAAAAAAAAGAAAAAGAAAAAAAAAGAGAAAAAGAAAAAGAAAAGATAAGGATCAACAGTATACAAGTGTATTCTTCTTATTCTATATATTGAAACTATATCTCCACCCACCCACCCACCCCCATATTAGTTCTAGTAATATGTTGGGTGTGTAACCCTGAAGAAACAGATGTCCATTACATCCTTCAGCCTCTAGAATAAGAATCTCATATTTAAAAACAAATCTCTGTAAATAAAAAAATAGTACATCAGATATAAATAATTTAGTTTTGTCCTCTTCCCCCCCCCCGCTACTTTTCTACTTGCAGGGACATCTTTTAAAAAAAACAACAAGAACTAAATTTTGTCTGTTTTTTGCTTTATGCCAAGAGTCTTTAGCAAGGGCATCACATTCTGTCACCAGCGCTCTTTCCCAGCAATCTATTAAACAGAGAGGGAAAGCCATAGGAAGGAGGAAGAAAGGAAACAGAAAATAGGAAAGAGGGAGAAATTGCTAGTTTGCCCCCCACATTTGACATTGTTGCTTAGGAGACGCTCACTGTTGGCGCTTGGGCACAGGCAGTTTCCTCCCCCTCTCGGTGTCATTGCGTTGGATATGTGACATTTTTATACATCAAGTGAAACTGACATTGGAAGGAGTGTGGTAGAAATGTCACCCATAACAATTGAGAAAGATTGGAGGGGATAAAAACTATAAATTTTCTAGATGTGTTAAACTTATCAGGGTCCTAACCCATTTGCATTTCTTTCAAATGAAGATTGGAAGGATGTCACACCATACTATTCTACTGAATTTCGGCACTGTAATCCTGGGGGAGCACCAGTGCCTTCCCGAAAAAAAGGGATTCAAGGTGACATGCAGTGATAGCTCATTGATTCCCCGTTCCAAAAAATTCTGGGTAAATGACAAATAGCTTTGCTAATGTATAGTTTATATTGGCACAAAGTTGACACTCCAACTTATCCTTTTATTCATTTGTATGCATAACAGTATTTATCAGGAATATTTATTTCCACCTGACTTTACAAAATATACTGAGATCTTTCCCTCATTTGCTGCAAACCATATATGGCTCCCCTCACCCCAGCCTATGCAATTGCTTTCTGTTTATTTCCTGTGAGACAAGTTTAAGTTGTTTTTAGTAGTACCAGTATTAGGTAGCATTTCTTCCCCAGTACAATGCTCTCCATACACAATCTATTAGAGGCTGTTACCCTTTGCCTTGGGAGAGCAGTCAGCGACTAACAATGACTGGGGACGGCGGGAGAGATAGGCAACATATTATGTCAGTATAGTTTGCTGCCAAATAAAGAATGGGTGGAGAGCACTTTTAGCCAGGATAAGTCCTCTGGATACTTCCAGAAAACTGGTTTAATATAGTTGGCTCCAGTCTATGGAGTTATATAGTCTATAGTTGGTTCCAGGCTGCAAATCTCAATCAACAAATACTCTGTCTTACATATTGGCAGAAAAAATCAGAACACAAAAATACAAGCTGAATGGATATGACCTCATAGACAACCCCCACACTGTCAAAGACCTTGGAGTATTCATCTCAAATGATCTAAGTGCCAGAGCTCACTGTAACAGCATTGCCAAAAAGGCATTAAGAATTGTCTACCTAATCTTGCCTAGTTTCTTCTCCGGTAATATTGAACTGCAAACTAGGGCATACAAAACTTTTGCTAGACCAATTCTTGAATACAGCTCATCTGTCTGGAACCCGCACAGCATATCGGACATAAATACAATTGAGCGAGTCCAGAGATATTTCACAAGAAGAGTCCTCCACTCCTCTGCTCAAAACAGAATACCTTATGCCACCAGACTTGAAATTTTGGGCTTAGTCAATTTAGAACTTCACTGTCTTCTATCCGACCTAAGCATAGTACATAAAATTATCTGCTATAATGTCCTACCCGTCAATGAATACTTCAGTTTCAACCACAACACATGAGCTCACAATGAATACAAACTCAAGGTAAACCGCTCCAACCTCGATTGCAGAAAATACGAGTTCAGCAACAGAGTGGTCAATTCCTGGAATGTGTTACCTGACTCCGTGGTTTCTTCCCCAAACCCCCAAAGCTTTAACCTTAGACTGTCAACTGTTGACCTCACCCCATTCCTAAGGTCTTTAAGGGGCATCCATAAGCGTACCAGCATGCCTACCATCCTTGTCCTAATATTCCCTTGTATTTGTAATCATTTCATGTATTCACAATCATGTCTATACATATACGGTATCTGTTATCTAATTCATATTTGATGAAATAAATAAAAAATAAAAAATATGCTGGGTCAAGTATGCTCTGTCTATATAGCCTTGGTGACTAGGCAAGGAGGTGAGAATGCCCTGAGAATGGAGTCTTCATTTTGTTCCATTTCATGAATCATAAATTGTTGGTTTGTCCTAAACAAAATGAGAGAATTATCACAGGTTTTAATGCTTTTCTTTATAGTGGTATCCAATTTGTTTTCTTGCTTTATAGGTGCATTTCTTTTCAATGGTTAACCTGTTTTGTATTAAAGAACACATCAAAACCAACAGATGTCTGCTTTTCATCTCATCTTGATTGGCAGCAAGCCAGAATCTTGGTTTTAAAGGGTGGATCTGAAGCATGAGAAACAACTGGCAGTGCCAAGAAAGGATTCAGTGGAATAGCCTGGAGCCCAGCTAGTGTGAAAATAGAATTCATAGTATCTCCCACCATATTATTAAGATGAATTAAACCACAGATCTAGAAAAAAATGTGCAAGAGGTAGCTCAAGAGGTCTTATCTGCTTGTGAAATGGTTGGCTGATTGGAATTATATTTGGGCATTTTCTAAGAAGGAGCCCTGCAACAAATAATCTAATGAAAAGAAGCATTACAAAAAGAAGACTAGAGAAGATAAATCTACAGTAATTGCAAAAACACAGACTGGATGAGATAAAAAATAGATAGCGCTCTCTCACATTTGCCAACTAAGTTCAGTGTTAGATTCTCCAGTGAGACCTGCATTCAAATCTCTCCTCAGTCACTAACTTTAACCTTAACTTGGATTCAGTCATTCACTCTCAGTTTAGCCTACTCACAAGATTGCTCTAAAGCAGTGATTCCCAAAGTGGGAGGTACCGGCCCCTGGGGTGGGTGGGTGGGATGACTTAGGGGGGCGCTAAGAGGCAAGGGGGGGCAGCAGGGGGGCGCTAAGAGGGTGAGGAAAAAAAGATTGTGTATTGTGTTGGCTGCAGAGGGCATGGCCCCTAGGTTGGTAGCTTCCCCTTATAAGGAACATGACAGAAACATCCAGTTTCTATTGTTTAAAATACTCTTCCTAAAATGATTGTAATTTAAGAACTAATGCTTCTGAGAATAATTTTCTCCTGCAATTTTCCCTATTAGTTCTTTGTCAATACAATGAAAGAAGATCAGTTTTGGGATTGATTTTAAAAGAGAAGACTATTTCAATGCACTCCTTGTGGATGAACAGTGATGTTCTTCCCTATGTACAGTGAGGAAGTGACTAAATGTATATGTGAATGGCCCTGCTATCAACAGACAATAATTTCTCCCAAGTTCTGTGGCTTCTCTGGTTTCCTGCACTTCACTTAAATCCCTAAAAAGACACCAGAAGGAGATTCCTCTTAATATTAAGGAAGTGTGAGCAGCCAGGAAAGCTTCAGAGGGGTGAGAAAATGTGTAATAGAGGACAATAGTGAAAGCACAAAACACTTCTTGAATGGGGGATGGGAACATTCAAAACTTCATGTTAGATAAGCTCCCCATTGGGAGAGCAAGTACGTTCAGCGAAGCGTTGTGAGAGTTGTGTTGGAGAACACACAAACCAGCATACAAAGACACCGCAGTTTAAATAGGCTTTTACTTTCGTGGAAATAGAGATATCAGAGTCCATCAAACAGTCCAAGTCATACACAGATAAGACATCAATGTCTTTCAGTTAAAGTATAATCCAACTAACATAGTCCAGTATCATATAATCAGTCTGGTACTCAAAGTTTGCTAACAGTTGCAAAACTTACAATAGCTCACGGCGCTTTCTAACAGCCAGCTTCCATAACACTCAGATCAGATCAGCCCAGCATCTAACGAACAGAGAACTAACAGTTGTTCTGGCTCCCTCTTATGGCCGATTGAGGAAAACAGCAACCAATCACATTTTACAGTATGATTTAAAGAAACCGGTACAGCATTGTTATATGATTTACATATTGCCAACCCAACCGTTAGACTATGTTCCTAACACTTCAAGAAAAAAATTGGACAACATTCTTAAGCATGAGAATAAGATCAAAAATGTTTCATCAGCAGGGATAAGTGGATTCCCATCCTTTTTCCTGGGAGTCTACTCTGGGAAAGAGAATTTCTAAGGGCCTCTACAAGGACCATTTCCAAGAAAAACCTGGCCAGAGAAATGCTTACCAGCAAGGATCAAGGGATGAGAAAATGTATGTCAAAATCAGGTTGGGGGGGGGGGAGGGAAGGAAGATAAACCAGAATGTGAGAAGGAAGCCAATAGGAGATCTCTCTTACATTTTCTCCCATCACCTCCCCATGTGGTTTGTCTGCAGTGAAGGACCTAGGCCATATAGGCTCCAGAAGGTGTGGGGGGCTGCATCTTCAAATGGTTAACCTGTGTTCTGATGATGGGAATGATTGTTGACAAAGGCTGTTTCTGCAAGGGATGAATTCAGTCTAAGCAGATGGAGAGCTGCTTCATTACAACCCACGTGGTTTGTGTGGTGTGACAGCTGGCTTGGGAGGCTGAGCTAGCCTATCAAGTCTAATCATTCTTTGTGCTCTTAGGTCATCCTCTTCTTCCAGCTGCAAAGCAGCAAAACTTTTGCTTAGCCACATCTGCAGCTTATCCCCTGGCTTTGCTTCACAACATTCCTCATTTTTCATGCTTGTGACTGGCCACCTATGAGCACTGGTGATTCTGCAACTATTTAATAAGCCATATTGTTCCCATAATTCAGGTCTGGTCCGTCTGTTTCATATTTGGATTAGTCTGGTTAGAACAGGACCAGTCAAGAGGACATACATTTTACTTGTGGCTTAATTGTTGCCATATTTTTCAGGTTTTTTTTAATCCAGTCCTCATAAGACTGGTGTGGCATTGTTAAAACACACCACATAATTTTTGAAACAATAAAATTAGCTGATGCACAAAGCAAAACAAAGGAAAAATCAAGGCAACCACTTGATCAATCTTAGGGCAATTAATTATAGCTGTGTAAACCCCAAAAGTAGGCGAGTAAATGTTCAAATCTCCCCTCCCAGCCTCTGAACTTCCCCTGTGTTTCTTAATGATTTAATTTTTGCTTGCGTGTGTTCACAACAGTGGTGGGATACGACTGGTACGCCCCGGTATGGCGTACTGGTTGCAACGGGATCTGGAACCCACCACTGGTTCACAAGCAAGTAAAAATCAATGGACACCATGAGATGTGCAACAATTGGGGGGGATTTATACAGTTTCAGAAAAAAATAGAGACTTTTAGCAGTCTTATTCTGATATAAAGTCATTTCTAAGCAGTTGCTCCAGTTGTGAGTAAGCTAGGCATAATATGATTGCCTGCTTGAAACTGTCTTAATGATTGCTTTGTGCTTTTGTACATTCAGATCTCTTTTTCTGACCTTCGTAGATGTTTTTTCTTGATTCACCATGTTGGAATGTTTAAAAAAAGCCATCTGTACTATACTTGGTGAGCAGCTGGTTAGCTTCACTGGTTATTGAGCAATATCTGTTTTCTCACAAACATCAAAAATTGTAAGATAAGGTTCAAACCAGTGGTGGGTTTCAAATTTTTTTAGAACCTCTTCTGTAGGTGTGGCCTGCTTTGTGGGAGTGGCTTACCAGCCATGTGACTGGGTGGGCATGACCAACTTGTAAAATGTGATGAAACTCACTTAACTACGCTCTTGCTTAGCAGCCAAAATGTTGGCTCAGAAACTCTGGCATTTGAAGCACACAAGTCTTAAAGCTGTCAAATTACAAGACACTTGCACCCCTAACCCTTTAGAAAAAAACCCCCAGGGGTGTTCAAACTTGACAGCTTTAAGACTTGTGGACTTCAACTCCCAGAATTCCTCCTCTCGCTTTTCATCTTGATGATGTGCGGACGGGTGCGGGAGGGAGGGAGCTGGAACCGGTTCTAAATGGCACTGTTGACGTGTGAAACCTCTTCTATAGAAGAGGTTAGAAGAGGCAGGAACCCACCCCTGGTTCAAACTGTCACTGAACTGTACCTGCCAACATATCTCATCCCTAACGCAATACAATACAATACAATACAATAGCAGAGTTGGAAGGGACCTTGGAGGTCTTCTAGTCCAACCCCCTGCCTAAGCAGGAAACCCTATACCGTTTCAGACAAATGGCTATCCAACATCTTAAAGATTTCCAGTGCTGGGGCATTCACAACTTCTCGAGGCAAGCTGTTCCACAGATCAATTGTTCTAACTGTCAGGAAATTTCTCCTCAGTTCTAAGTTGCTTCTCTTCTTGATCAGTTTCCACCCATTGCTTCTTGTTCTACCCTCAGGTGCCTTGGAGAATAGTTTGATTTCTTTGTGAGATATTGGAACACTGCTATCATGTCTCCCCTAGTCCTTCTTTTAATTAAACTAGACATACCCAGTTCCTGCAACTGTTCTTCATATGTTTTAGTCTCCAGTCCCCTAATCATCTTTGTTGCTCTTCTCTGCACTCTTTCTAGAGTCTCCACATCTTTTCTACATCGTGGTGACCAAAACTGAATGCAGTATTCCAAGTGTGGCCTTGCCAAGGCATTATAAAGTGGTATTAACACTTAACATGATCTTGATTTTATCCCTCTGTTTATGTAGCCTAAAACTGTATTGGCTTTTTTGGCAGCTGCTGCACACTGCTGGCTCATGTTTAAATGGTTGTCCACTAGGACGCCAAGATCCCTCTCACAGTTACTACTATTGAGCAAGGTACCACCTATAGCAATACATCTTCTATTTTGTTAACTGATCTACAGAGGAATCTTTGCTTCTCTCTCCTAGTGTTATCTCCCAGCCTGGTAACTCCTGGTAATTCCTCTGTGGGACTGACATTTGCATGGCTTCTGGAAGTTGCATCGCCATTCTTGGGGCTATCAGAGTAGATATTCCAGAGATCATAATGGCCCCTAGTCTCCAGGCTATTAGAACATCTTTTAAAATCTGGTTGTTCTACCAGGCCACATGATGACTCTTTTTGGTGAACAATTGTGGTTTAATTTTTAGTCCACCAAGTGTGGTATTTGGATATATGGATTTGCTCTATGGCTATTATTTATAGTGTTCCATTTAATTTTGTTTGTAATCTGAATCTAGAACAATGGGGACTTGCATGCTGATCAGAGTCAATTTAGCTGGAGTGATTTATAACACAATATCATTCTGCCTAAATATAAAGGACATCTGCCAGGCTTATGTCTTATGAATAAAATTTGTATTGGAGCTATTGGAAATTTTCTGCCACAGAAGATACCTTGATAGTAAGGAAAATCAGATCAGGTCAATGGCTAATGTTAATTCTTGCTGGGGCCAAGGAGAGATGTGAAGACATGGCTGTTTGGTTCTGCAACTAATTTAGCATCACATTGAAGAAGGTCACAGCTGAGGTTCTCTCAACTGTTGCAATGTCCAAAATGTGACATGAAGATGAACGACTGTTTTCTAAACCAGTTTTTGACATCTAGGAACAGGAGTTCAAGGTACTCCATGGGAGTTCAATTTCCTTGTGACCTCCAAGCCATTTCTTGAGGTTCAGAATAGAATAACAGAGTTGGAAGGGACCTTGGAGATCTTCTATTCCAATCCCCTGCTTAGGCAGAAAACCCTACACCACTTCAGACAAATGGTTATCCAATATCTTCTTTAAAACTTCCAGTGTCTGGAGCATTCACAACTTCTGGAGGCAAGCAGTTCCACTGATTAATTGTTCTGTCAGGAAATATCTACTTAGTTCTAATTTGCTTCTCTCCTTGATTAGTTTCCACCCATTGCTTCTTGTCCTGCCTTCAGGTGCTTTGGAGAATAACTTGACTCCCACTTCTTTGTGGCAACCCCTGAGATATTGGAACACTGCTATCATGTCTCCCCTAGTCCTTCTTTTCATTAAACTAGACATACCAAGTTCCTGCAACCGTTCTTCATGTTTTAGCCTCCAGTTCCCTAATCATCTTTGTTGCTCTTCTCTGCACTCTTTCTAGAGTCTCCACATCTTTTTTACATCATGGCAACCAAAATTGGATGCAGTATTTCAAGTGTGGCCTTACCAAGCCATTATAAAGTAGTATTAACACTTCACGTGATCTTGATTGTATCCCTTTGTTTATGTAGCCTAGAACTGTGTTGGCATTTTTGGCAGCTGCTGCACACTGCTGGCTCATATTTAAATGGTTGTTCTCTGGGACTCCAAGATCCCTCTCATAGTTACTACTATTGAGCGAGATACCACCTATACTGTATCTGTGCACTTTGTTTTTCTTGCCTAAATGTACAACCTTATTTTTACACCATTGAATTTCATTTTGTTAGATAGCGCCAAATGTTTCAAATCTGTCAAGATCTTTCTGTATCTTAAGCCTGGAGTGTTGGCTATTCCTGCCAGCTTGGTGTCATCTGCAAATTTGATGAATTCCCCATCTATCACCTTGGTTATCAGAAAGAAACTGTGGTTAACAAACAAACAAACCCTTTCAGAATCAGCAGTAGAGTGTTAGTTGGGTAAGCCATTTATTATCTGTGTTTTTGAAAATACATCATCTGCAACAAATGGGCTCTTTCAACTAATACTTTATGACCTTAATGCTGAGAATTTCATCTAACACAGTACTTTATTGTCTGTGAGACATTAGTGATGTTTACTGATTGTTCAACCATTGGAGAAGTCAGCGTGGTATCATTGCAAAAAGTGATTCAGGGCCCCAGCATCTTTTGAAAAGTCCACCACAAATTCACAGCTTAGTACCCATTTTATATACAATCATACCAACACGAGGTAATGAACCATAGCAGAAATTACATTTTCTATCTCTGTGAAATTGCATTGAGCAGTGGGTATTCTAATGAATCTGATTTTAAGGGTGAGGAAACTGCAGTATGAAGAGAAATAATTAAGCATTCTGTGGATGAAAAGACTTCGGGTCACATGATCAGGAATTCCATCCTTGATGTGATTTAATGTGTTATAATAAACAGTAGACTAAACAAATAGAAACAAACGATATGCACAGAGATGTGTAAAACAGCTGTGGGTTGGAAAAAAGAAGGGAGTATGAAAGAATGAGAACTTGAGATGAGTATATTGTCAACCTTGAAGTTGACCCGACCCTGACATATATCAAAATATATCTTGGTCTTATCCAAGGCGCTGTGGGTTGAAACAAAGTGCAAAAGAGGAACAAATTCTAGATTAAAAAAAAATTATACTGACATGACAATTCTGTAAGCAACAAACAGTGGAAACCCCATTAATTGTGTTCAATTAAATATTTCTTTTTTATTCTCCATTTCTGATTGCCCATTTTGTACTTATTGCTAGATATGAAAAGATGTCAGGTATGTATTGTGGCCCAGCAGGAGCCGTTGGAGCTGCCAACAGACTCCGATAGCGAGGGACCCTATGGGTCGGCTCTGGACGATGTGGAGGACCCTGGGCAGGGTTCAGACTCCGAGCAGGGACCAGAGAGGCTGGTTGGCCACCAGGAGGCGCCTGAGGCATGGAGCAGCGGTGAAAGCCAAAGGGAGTTTGTCCCTGACGTCAGACCCTGGAGCAGTGGTGAAGACGTCAGGCCCTGGAGCAGTGTGGAGGAGCAAAGGGAGTTGGTCCCGGATGCCAGGCAAAGACGGGCAGATAAGCGCCGGCAGCAATTACGGAGACATAGAAGATAATCGGGCCCAGGTGGTTGTGATTAGGCTCCTCCCAAGAGAGTATATAAGAAGAGACTTTGGGAGGAGACCTTTTGCAGGACACAACCGTTTTACTAAAGCTGGAGAAGCTCTTGTGTGTATCTCTTATCTGTGGGAGTCTGGGTTGCTGCCAAAGTCTTGTCTGTGAGTAATTACTGTGAATAAAGCGTGGCTAACAGTAATCTTGTGTCGGCATGACTCACCATACAGAGGGGGGTCAGAACAGGTATGTATGTGCATATTCAACAGAAAGAGAGAACAGGCTCTCATTCACATTAGGATCAGTTTGGCTAATTATTCTGACAGTCTCTCCCACTTTCCCACTTGTGGCCAAGCAGGGGAATTCTCGGATAAAAGACAAAATGATGGTCACAACTTCCTGGTTAAAGACACAACCTTTTTTTAATGTTTGCAGCCTAAGTGGTGCATATGAAAATAGAGGCAGGACTCATTTATTTATTTATGTATTTGTTTGTTTGTCAAACATGAACAAGATAACAAGTACAGGTATGAACATAAACATGAACAAAGGAAGTAAATACAGATAAATGGGGGCAGTAGGGCAGGGACGGTAGGCACACTAGTGCGCTTATGCACGCCCCCTTTATGGACCTCTTAAGAATGGGGTGAGGTCCACAGTAGGCAGTTTCAGATTGAAGCTGTGGGCATTTGAGGCTGTAACAATGGAGTCAGGTAGAGCATTCCAGGCATTGACTACTGTGTTGCTGAAGTCGTATTTTCTTCAATCAAGCTTGAAGCAGTTTATCTTGAGTTTGTATTGATTGTTTGCCTGTGTATTATTGTGGTTGAAACTGAAGAAGTCATTGACAGGTAAGACGTTGTATGTATTGTATTTATTTGTCTGTATTTATTTGTCTTGTATGCCGCCCACTCCCGAAGGACTCCAGGTGGCTCACAATAGACAAGGGAAGGGGAAATAACTAGACAAAGACAACACTTTAAAAAAATGCAACATTCACAGTTTCCATGGGGCTGGATGTTTTGCAAGCCCCCCGGCCTGCTGGAGCAGCCAGGACTTGGTGGCTTTGCGGAAGGCCGGGAGGGTAGTAAGGGTCCGGATCTCCACGGGGAGGTCATTCCAGAGGGCTGGAGCTGCAACAGAGAAGGCTCTCCCCCGGGGAGTCACCAGCCAACATTGGCTGGCGGATGGAATCCGGAGGAGACCTAACCTGTGAGATCTAATCGGTCTATGGGAGGTAATCGGCAGGAGGCGGTCTCTCAGGTACCCAGGTCCGTTGCCATGTAGGGCTTTATAGGTAGCGACCAGCACCTTGAAGCGGATCCGGAGACTAATGGGTAGCCAGTGCAGCTTGCGGAGGATAGGTGTGACGTGGGTGTACCTTGGTGCACCCACAATCGCTCGCGCAGCTGCGTTCTGGACTAACTGAACACTCTTCAAGAGCGCGTTACAATAATCCAGTCTTGTTGTAGCAGACAATTTTGTGTACTATGCTTAGATCGGATCACAGGTGATGCAATTCCAGATTGTCCAAGCCCAAAATTTCAAGCCTAGTGGCATAGGGAATTCTATTGTGAGCAGAGGAGTGGAGTACTCTTCTTGTGAAATACTTCTGAACCTGCTCAATTGTGTTAATATCTGATATCTAGTCATGGCCACCAGTGTTGATTTTTCTTTCCCCACCCCCTCATACATCTCAAGTCCAGGGGGACTTTGCAGTGAACTATTCTTGAGCATGCGTGTCATAAAGGGAAACAAATCACTCTACCATTCAAACCAACCATTGAACAGTAATTGCACAATTACTGATGCCCGATTGTACGGTGAACTTCGACAGCAATGCGTTGTTCATAAAGTTGCTTGTTTCGGTTTCTTAATGTTTTTGCTTGGCTCCAGCAAGTCTCACCGATTCTGGACAATAGGTATGGAGCAGTGGTAGGTTTCAAATTTTTTTAGAACCTCTTCTGTAGGTGTGGCCTGCTTTGTGGGAGTGGCTTGCCAGCCATGTGACTGGTGGGAGTGGCTTTCTAGCCATGTGACTGGGTGGGCATGGCCAACTTGTAAAATGTGGTGAAACTCACTTAACAATGCTCTTGCTTAGCAACCAAAATGTTGGCTCAGAAACTCTGGCATTTGAAGCACGCAAGTCTTAAAGCTGTCAAGTTACAAGGCCCTTGCACCCCTAACCCTTTAGAAAAAAACCCCAAGGGTGTTCAAACTTGACAGCTTTAAGACTTGTGGACTTCAACTCCCAGAATTCCTCCTCCAGTCATGTTGGCTCAGGAACTCTGGCATTGAAGCACGCAAGTCTTAAAGTTGTCAAGTTACAAGATCCTTGCACCCCTAACCCTTTAGAAAAAAACCCCCCAAGGGTGTGGACTTCAACTCCCAGAATTCCTCCTCTCTCTCTTCATCTTGATGATGTGCGGATGGGCGGGGGAGGGAGCTGGAACCAGTTATAAACGGCACTGTAGATTTGTGGAACCTCTTCTATAGAAGAAGTTAGAACTGGCAGGAACCCATCCCTGGTATGGAGATACATTGAGAAAATTTTCAGTAAATATCCTCCAGTGGTTGTGAATAGGATTGCAAACTTGGATAAGGATTTCCATTCTCCAATGCTTGGGCCTGAGATTGGCTTACAATTTTGTTTTGTGTAATTCAATGTAGGCTTCTTAGTCTTATGATTGGCAATATTTAATTTGTAAACTTTGAACCTTTAATAACAGTCTACCAAATGTTATTGCGGGGACTCCCAATTCTTTTCAGTTGGTGGCAATGTTTGGAGTCTTGTGAGCATATAATAGGCACTCATTAAAATGGCCTTTTGTTGGAAGTGTGGCCAGGTATACAGGAAAACACCCATTTAACACACAGTAAACTGATAAACATGCTCCTCCCCAACTTCTCTTACCTACCATGTCTGTTCACTTCTATCTTTTTATCTAGAGAGATGAAGTATTGGTCTCCAATGCCCAATCATCACAATGGTGTTACATGCAGGGCTCATAAACATTCTCGGAAGGAAAGGTGATTCTTGAAGCTAACATTTCATTCTGCAACGTGCAAGGTTTCCATTTTGTTTTTAGAGTGAAGATCATAGTATATCTTGTAGGCAAGTGTAACAATTAAGCCTTTGGGAGGTGACTTGGACTATCTTCTGGGAGGTACCTAGTGCCACAGAGGTGCTGTACTTTCCCCTGTCAAATGCAATTGAATCTCCTTACCTAGTGGTCTTGACCTGACCCTTTCAATAGCAGTCTCACTGCCAAATATGAGCACGAAATGCCTCTTGTGGGTATTGGAAGAAAGAGGCTGATGCCCTATAGCAGTATGAACTTTGGCCTCTGAACTTGCACATGTTGTTGTGTGCCTGTTTCTCTTTGATGGGGTTATTCAATCCCATCAAATTGCCCACCACAATTTGCAAGCCACAGTAAATGTATATTGCCAAACAGAATTGAGATGATGTTTCCTTCTTCACAGAAGTGATTCCCAGGATGAAAAAATTAATTGCATGGCACTGAGGAAAGGAAAATGAATTATTGGCATGGGGGGTTGGGGGTGGGTGGGAGTATTGGTGGAAGATGACACATTTTTGCCACAAAATCCTGGGCCACAGAGACATGGCAGCAGATGGAGAACACATGACCATGTCTCCATTGTGGTTTGACTACTTACTGGTAATATTCAAGATCCTCGCTTTATCACTGTTCCATAAGCCTCATAATCTCTCCACTGCTCTGCCTCCTGGAAAGGATCTTCTTCCTTGCCAAAAGCCACGCCAGCCTCACTGAACGGAATAATGCATCTAACACAAAACACAAAAGGCATGCAGGGGGCTTGAAATGAGTTGCAGACAATTTGGGGAAAGTCACATGCTTAAAACCACATACTTGGATTATGGTTAAAAGTTTCTACTGCTGTCAACTTGAAGTGTTCAAAAGGAGCTCATACGGTAAATTTCCCAGAGAATCCAGCCAAGTTAGTGGGTAGAGTCTTCTATTAATTTAGAGTCACTAATGAAATTCACATTGCTTTTAATCTGGGGGGAGGATGTTCCCTGTGGATTATGGAAGGAAATACTCCAGTAAGTATATCGGTAGCAGACTGGAGCCACAAGAGACAGAATTTTAAAGGTGTGTTTTCCCCATATAAACAAAAGATTGATACAGGCATTAGAGTGGGGTGGACACTGGGTTTTGTGAATTGCTTGTGCTCCATCAGCTCATGAGTTGTTCCATTATTCCAGCTGTCCCCCCCACTCACCAAAAAATTGACCCCACTGTTAAACACTGTTCATTCTATGAACTGAAAGTAATCAATTTTTGATGGTGTTTTCATATAAAGTGAAATAACACTTGGAGCGGGACAGTTAAACCACCTGTAAATTAATATATCTATTTTGAATAGGCACAAATCAACCTGAAAAAATATATAAAAGCTGCAATTCTTTTCTTATTCCAATTGTTGCATCACGGCCATGTCTTGACTTACCCTCTGGAACCAAATACTGTGGGGGTAAGACACCCCTAACACCCCTCAGGAGGGGTTTTCTGTTAAGATGCAGCCTGTTGTGCCTTTCAATGGATTCCACTGTACTGCCGTAAAATGGCTTCTAATGTACAGTACAGTGGAGTTGCCATTGTGATGGCTTCACAGTAATCCACAAGGGTAAGGGGGAAAATCCAACATTAGAAATTACATTTGGTCTGGACATTTCCCCCTATAAATAAATACCTGGGCAAGGCCAGCCTGTTGGCTAGTATAAATATATAAAAAAGCTAAGAGATGCAACATTTTGCTAGACTCTGTGTTACAATCTGGAGAAGCTGAGACCCAACTTTCTCTCAGCTGAGGAGCTCATGTACAATGCAACCTAGGCATAGTTATTCTCCCTGCAGCTTAGCCTACTTCACAGGATTGTTGTAAGGATACAATGTGTGTTTGTGGGAGCCATATACCCCACTCTCATCTCAACAAGCCCTAGCAAATCTTGCTCTCTAAACTAAAGAATTGGAATGTGGAAAGGAGGTGGAGGAAGAAAAAGGAAATAATCTATTTCTAAAAGACAGAGTAACAAATGTATGTCTTTTTCTACTATATTACACACAGTATGTAAAAATGCAAGTGCTGAAGAGATTTTCAAAGATTGATGCATTTCACACGATGAATTGACAGGTTCGCTTAACTCACCTGCATCTGTAACAAAACAGGTGCTGCAGGAAGATGGATCTCTTTGACTGTTTGATGTGGAGCTAGGATTGTTTGAGGTTTTGTCCTTTGAATGCCTTTTAGGAGCAGACAAGAATGTATTAGTGCTCTGCTCTTGATCCCCATCAGGTCATTTATTGAAAGGTTGAACTTGAGCCCTAAAGAAAAGGGATGGGTGTTCCAGTTAAACAATGCAGGAATTAAAACTTGCTGACATGCTTGTTTCCACATGATGAGATGTCAATCATAAAACCCCAGGTAGAGGAGTGTGGGTGTCAGCCTTTCTATTGTACGGTGGTGTGTTTGGAGCATCTACTGCAGCTGTAGAAAAGCTCTATGGATATTTTAGACAATTGCTGTGGCTACCAAGGAGTGATAAGTGGCAGGTGGCACTATTTTTGACAGCATTTGCTAAGCTGGTACCTTCCAGGTGTTCTGGGCGTGGGGGGCTGTTGAGGCATGGAAAGCTGGTCTACATTCCCATAGTGATAATGGTTTTGGGTAGAATGCATTTGACACCAAGGACTTGTTCACCCAACAGTGGAGATATTTTAAACTTCTTGTTTAGAGTTTGAAAAGCCCAAGACATTGAAATAGAGACAAAGCAGAAGGGACAATCAAAATCCTGGTGTCTGATATTTCAAGGCTCCTTGGTTGTCCATCAAGGAAACTAACTCATAGGAGAGAAAGGTCATCTTTCTCTATGTATCCACATGCAGTTTCTGCTCCTGTCAGCTTTTTGGCTGCAATTCTCCTGTCAGTGACAAGCACAGGTGAAACTGCAGATGTAGAGTTTTGTAAAATGCTGATCTGAAGTCTGTTCCTTTCCATCGGTTTGCCTCAAGTCACTCAGAGAGCAGTGTGTGTGTTTGTGTTACTTGCCATTGACAGTTCAACTATGCCTGGGCTACTCAGAGTTACTACTGCCCATCCTGTGTACAACAGCTTTTGTATAATTATGTTCCATTTCTCATGACTCTTCTGTTTCTCTTATATAATTAAACCCTAGGGCTTCAACTGATTGCAGCAGCAACTTCTTGCGAAGGCAAAATAATTTCATACCCTGGAGGGAAAGAACTTCACCGTTCCGCCATTTTGCAAGCTGAGTAGTCCTGCCTTTGCTATGTCTGCTTCTGCTTCATCCCCAGCACAATAGGCAGGGATCTCACAATTGTTTGCCATTGGAGCAGCCTGCGAACCGAACAAAACCTGCGTTCAACAATATGGAAGAATCCTTCAGGAAATTCATATGCTCCTTTCTCCTTGTTTTGATTAGGTCAGAAGTACAACTTAACCCACAAAGAAATTGGGTAGCACTGGATGTTCCTTGAACGCGGCGAAATATAATACGCCATTATATTTTATAATGTATACATTATAAATGAAGAAAAAGAAAAAGGTAGCTATATTCTGCATGTGTTTCTTTTAAAAATCAGAACATACAAACTGGAGGCATTTTCGTGTTCTGATTTAAAAAAAAAGCAGCCACCACAGGATTCAAGTCAGAGACTTCTCAGCTATAGTGGCTGAGAAAAAGAATGTGCTGTAGATCAGGGGTCTCCAACCTTGGGAATTTTAAGATTTGTGGACTTCCACTCCAGCTTTGCTGGCTGAGGAATTCTGGAAGTGGAAGTCCACAAGTCTTAAAGTTCCCAAGGTTGGAGACCTCTGCTGTACATGACCTACAGCCAGGGGTGGGTTTCAACCGGTTTGCGGCGGTCCCCGCGAACCGGTTGGTCGGCGAACCCGGAAGTAAGTAACTTCCGGGAATGGCGAAGGGTCCACCCGCCCGCCCACGTTCCTTACCCAGTTTTGGCGAGTTCTGTGCTTCCACGCATGCGCAGGACGCATACAGCGCCTGCGCGATCCTCCAGGAGCAGCTGGAGCATTGCACAGACGATAGTACACATGCACGCGCTGTGCGCGTGCACGAGGACGCCGCCGGCCCCGTTCCAACTGAACCGGTTGGAACGGGGCAAGAAACCCACCCCTGCCTAGAGCCAAGATGACAATAAAGAAGAAGAAAAAAATTCATCATTTTATGCCAGGGAGGCAAGTGGTTTTTCATTTGAGGATATGAAATGAGCCAAGCAATAGAAATGAAAAAGGAAGAAATGTTTAACAAGTCAACTGTGATTCTGAAGAACCTCCAGCCCCTGGAGGACGAAATGTTTCAAGCATTAACCTTATTTGGAAAGGTAAGATAAAAAGTGAGGTGGTTCATCCATACATATCAACAACCAGGAGCCATACAAAACAAGCATGCTTAAGAATCACAATACATGACAAATTGCAAGGTTGTTCTTTTGTCCCACTTGCTTTTTGTGGTCAATACACATATGAAAGACATGATTCACATCTGCTAGCTCTGCAGCAGCTGTTGATCTCTCTTCTTATGGACCTTACACCCTGTGTAGAGCTGGGCTGTTTTTCAACATTGCTTCCTTTCTGTTGCATCCAGGTGAAATGCATGGCTCCAGGCTCTCCTTTGAACTCTGGGGCTTTAATCAGATTGTGCTCACAAGACTGGATCTCTGCAGGCAGAGACTTGCAAATGGGATATGTATTTACATGTGTGTGTGTTTACACACACATACACACACACACACACACACACACACACACAGAGTTATTTTATTTTGTGCCCCCAAAATAAGCACTAGAGCTTATTTTCTGGGGTTGTCTTATTTCCCACCCACCCCTAAGTATGGGAGGCCCACTTCTGCTTGCTTGTGGTGGTGGAGGAGGCCGTGGTGTGCGCCAGTGCCGCTGCCATGAAGGGGGGTGGAGCTGCCCCATGTGCTCTGCATCAACCTACCTCATGGCCCTCGTAGCCATCCATCCATGCACCGACACCTGCCTAGCCTCATGGTGGCAGCTCCAGCTGGAGCCCACGTGGCCACCGGCCCACTTCTTCTGCTTGTTCATGGCCACAACGGAGGAGTCCAAGCGATGTTGGCTTATTTGGGGGGAAACAGGGTATTTATACACAGAGAGAGAGAGAGAGAAAGAAGAGAGAGAGAGAGAGCGGGAGGGAGGGAGGGAGGGAGGGAGGGAGGGAAAGAGGAAAGAGAGAGGGGAGAGAGAAACAGAGAGTGTGGGGAGAGTGAGACAGAGAGAAAGCTCTCTTTGTGCGCAGCTGACATTATTGGCAGTAATGTGGTTCCTCAGATTTATGAGATGGAGGACTCAGGAAAGAAAAGGATCAGAAGGGGGGAAAAACCTTACACACTTACTGCATACTATATTCCAAAGTCAGCCTACACAGAATTGGTTTCCAAAACAGAATGTGACCATTTTTCTATTAATTTCTCACATCTGAACATTAGACTTACACCAACACTGTGTACTTTGTGATCACATAATTTCACACATCTAAGTAATCATTACAGTAAAAAGCAATTTGCCTCAAACTGAACTTGTCTGCTGATGAATGTGTGGACTTGTCCCTCCGATTTTCTCAGCAACAGTTGTACAGGTGGCTTAGAAACCCAGTATGTCTTCTGATATTTATCTTCTCCAAAGATCTAGTTTCATAGCTATTTAATGTACTTTAATGTACTTTAATGTACTTTAATTAACTTTAATGTACAGTTAATTCTTGGGAAAATGAAAATTGCCTTTCGTGATGGGTTCCAGGTAGCATCTTAAACTGCAGTGCCTCTGCTATGTTCATGGAATTTCATACTTACTCTACTTATTTTCTCATACCCTGTCAAGTTTATGAAGGATGGAAAGATGGAATAATTTTGGGTTGGTAGGATTACAGACCTTCCATCTGAAGGTTACGATTGGTGGCTTTGGTAAAATTAAAATCTGGTTCTATTTCTTAATAGGCACTACGTTACACCAGTCCTTTGGGGAAAAGGGAAGGTAGTGAAACTTAATGAATTCTATCTGGTATTGATCAACGGGAGTAACTAAGTGCTGGAATTATTGAGGATGGTCAATATTTATGCTGTTATTTGCATTTGGGCCTTGGTTTGTCTTGATAACCACCAAGGTTTTTCAATCATTCCCTGCAAGGCCCCTAAAAATCTGAAAGGGAATTGGCAAGCACTCAAAGAGGACTGCCAAACCCTTATGGTTTTCTTTGGCTCTTTCATTGCGGACTTACTTTCATAGTGAATATATCACTTCCACAAACGGAAACAAATGTGTCTTTGAAGAGGAGTCAGTGCATGGTTTCCAGCTGTAGGGCATGCTTGATTTCTCTCTCCCATCATATTGGTCCTCAACCAACATAGGGGTAATCTGCAGATCAAAACTGAGCCCTCCTTCCAGTGGACTGGAGACTTACTTTTCATGGTTACCTCAATAATTTCAAATTTTGATGATACTGAAATATCCATTGCTTCGTGTATAAATGCTGTTATTGTTTAGCACTGGCCAGATGGAACATATCATCTTCTCCGTATTAAACATTAGATCTCCCAACAAGCCAATTACCATACACAGCATAAAGTCTGATTTTTCTGCAGTAAGTCTGGAGTAGAGCAATAGATATTTTCAAGTACTTATCATGCTTAAAGTGGAATAATGGACCCTGATCAAGTGCCTGCTTAAATATATCACACTGAAGCCAAATAAATCCATATGCCCTTTGCATGAACTCTTTGGTTCAATGGTCAAAGTTTCATGCCCCTGGCAATACTTATTTTAATTTAGTATGCAAACAGATTGAACAGAATTTTATAAAAATATATTAAAAATACCTTTACATTATTACATTATTTTCTCCTTACCACTACAAACCTTAGGATGTTGGGAACCACAAGCATGGCATTCACAAGAGCGAAAGCTGAAAATGATTAGAAGCCCACTACTGATAGAAATGTAGATTATAAATGCCTAATTTTGCAACCATGACCAATACTGTCTCTCTTAGTAAGATTATAGCTTAAGTTTGATCTAATTCTATGAAGGGGGAGGGGGTAAGTGAGACCCTGATTCTGTAAATGTCTGTTTGTCTGTGCCATCCATCCATCCATCCATCCATCCATCCATCCATCCATCCATCCATCCATCCATCCATCCATCCTCTATCTCTCTATCTCTCTATCTATCTATCTATCTATCTATCTATCTATCTATCTATCTATCTATCTATCTATCTATCTATATCATCTATCTATCTATCATCTGTCTGTCTGTCTGTCTATCTATCTATCTATCTATCTATCTATCTATCTATCTATCTATCTATATCATCTATCTATCTATATCATCTATCTATCTATCATCTGTCTGTCTGTCTGTCTGTCTGTCTGTCTGTCTGTCTATCTATCTATCTATCTATCTATCTATCTATCTATCTATCTATCTATCTATCTAATCATCGGTCTCACATCTCTGGACTATATTTCTCAGTCTCAGAGTTTCTAGACTCATGCCTTAAGCACTACAAGAAACTCAGCCTATAAAATGTATATCAAGATTACCAAGATTTTTTTTGTAAAAAAATACTATTCTTCTTTACCCTTCCCATGAAATCTCAAACAAGCAAACAAACAAATCAATTGTCTGCCTTCTGCAATATTAGCTTGCTGGGTGACAGCTCTCTCTCAACCCAATTCTTAAGGTGAGCAAGCACAGAAGGAGAGCTACATATGCCCCCATGACTTCCTGAATGAAAGACAACATATAAAACAAAGTAATAGGGTATCCTCCATTGGTTAGGAAACTTGAAAAGTGTAAGCTTAAAAGTTCCAATGTAAGTATAAGAAATACAAAGTTAGCAATATTATTTTATAGGGAGTTTTTTGGACAAAACTAGCTACTGTTTTCCCCAAAATAAGAGAGGGTCTTATTTTCTTTTGACCCCTGAAATAAACACTTGGCCTTATTTTCGGAGCGGTCTTATTGTTTTGGAGGTGCAGGAAGCGGTAGCATGGTCATCTCATGGCTGCTGCTGTGTTGCAATATTTTTGGGGAGGGCTTATTTTCAGGGGAGGGCTTATTTTAGCGCATACACTCAGAAGCCTGATTGGGCTTATTATCCGAGGATATCTTATTTTCAGGGAAACAGTGTACATGCTTTCTTTCATAATGAAGCCAAACAAATTAAATCCTAAAGAATAATGGTTGCATTCAAACATGCCACACTAGTCTGAAATGGAATAATATTATGGGTGGTTCAATGTGTAACTGTTGGAAACACCATCTATGCACTTTGCTTGAATCAGATCACCAGATTAAGTCAGCATATTATTTTGTTGTGTTTTGTTAACCCAACTTTAGGATATGTAGCGTCTTGTGTGAAACCAGACAATAAGTAGATTCTTACATAAGACAGTGCCTGGTATAAAGTTTCTAGCTATGGCTATCCAAATGTCTGTAGGAAGAACATCAGGAGGACAGATGTTTCTAATTTATTTCCAGCTTTTAGTTATCAGAAATCCATGATATCTGAGCCTGGAAAGTCTATTTCGCTATCTTAGCAAAAATATATTAACCACCTCTGTAGCTTAAATTATTCAGATGCTAAGTCTGATTTTGGCAAAAGCTGTTTACTAACCAAATCCAGCTTGCATCCTAGCTTATTACTGTACTTTTGTATTGCCAGTCATGAATAAAATTTCTGAAACTTTTCAATTTCCAAATTAAAAAAAATGAATATGATATACGTACACACAGACAAGCACAGACACACATATTTGACTGATATATATTTGACACCCAGAGTTGATTGAAAGATATGAGGTTACAAAAATGTTTTAAATAAATAAAAATATGAACAATGGAGAAAGATTCTTTTTATTTGCTTGTTTCTTAATCCATTAGTCCAGTTTTAAAAAAGTATCTAAAATGGAATCTCCTATTAGAATGCTTGCAAATGATTACATGCTACCCAAGTGCTTTAGCCCTCAATTGACAAATTACAATAATACATTTGTAGAACCTGACTAATTAAGAAAATTAAAATGCTATGTAATGGGATGTACTTCTGTGGTTTTGTAACTTACTTGTGAAAAAATGATTTCACAAATAGAACAAATACATTAGAACACAACGTCAGCATATATTTAAAATTCTTCCAATAAAGTGTAAAAATATTCAGTTAATTCAGTTTATACACATTCCTTTATTAGGCAACTTTGGTATATAATCAGGGAGGAGATGAAACTATTAATTTCCTGCAGAAACATGTCATACATATGATTATGCAGAATAGGTTGTTCTTAAGTCTAAAAGATGACATCTAAAGTTGAACTTGCCAAATGATAAGAATTAATGTTATAGTAGATGACTTGATAAGAGATTTGGCAGCAACCTGGGTTGCTAATGAAAACTGAATATGTACAGTAATTCTTCTACAGACCCACCATTTTCTTCAGTGGTACTAGATTTCCTTCCTTGTTCTGACTAGATTTATGCAGACTTTAGCTTTAGAAGATATATTTATAACATGTTTGTTGCCTTTTCCAGGAATGTAATAAAACAAACATACAACACACACACACGCGCACACACACACAACCTGAAATACGTATTATTCTTCCTGAAGTAATTACCCTTAAAAAGAGAATCTATAATGCAGGCTGATTACTGGTCATGAATCGGATTATCTGATATGGTCAGAATGGAAGAGAAAGGGTACTCATTTCTTGCAAGCTTATAATGAAGATTCCCTGAAGTAGGTTAACATAATATGCTGAGGTCATAAAAATTCAGTCCTCTAACATATAACTTACATATTAATGCCGTATAACTTGTCTCTAAGCTATAACTCTGAACTAAATACAGTTATCATTTGACCAATGTTAAATAATTGAAGTTGTAAGAAGGCATAATTAAGGAATAAATCCATACATTTGATGAAAGAAATATCCTTCTGGGTTCAGCTCCAAGTGGGGAAAAAGACATTGGAGACATGGAGGCTGCTTTGAAAGATGGTTTATTGTTAGACAGGGCCACATGGCTTGAACCCTGAACAGAAAAGGTGATCACATGCTTCAATGTTGGTGGAGAAGAAGAGAAGGGCTGAAGGAGGGGCTTGCTAGGCTTTTTATACCCTGTTTAGTCCCACCTCTCTGTTTCCTGTTCCTGTGTAAGAAATGTATTCTGATTGGTTGTCAGACTCCCATAGGGCCATGCAGGGGCAACTCTCTGGGCTGTGTTTTGAATCCAGGTTTAGTTGAGTTCTCAGATGCCATGTGGTCAGTTGAGTAAAGGGCCAATATTATCATGCCTTTACTCCCATGGCCCCTGGGGCTGCAGTGGAGAAGTCTTTATTATGTAAAAGGGACTAGCTTGGCCGTCTTAATGGCCCATTAACAGAGGGGATGGGCAGGAAGCTACAGGCAACTATTCTGCCTTTTAAAACATGTTTCTTCCTTTTCACATCCAGAGAAATATTCTGCCTTTTCAATATTTCCTAGGATATTTCATTTTTTCTGGGAGAGGGCTGGATGATAACTTCCCACACATTATAGAATAAATACTTTAGATTAGTGTTTCTCAACCTTGCTAGCTTAAAGATGTGTGGACTTCAACTCCCAGAATTCCCCAGCCAGCATGCTTTAAGTTGCCATGGTTGAAAGATACTGCTTTAGATGCAAATACCAAGCTTGCTTATTTATTTAGATTTGGAGTCACTTCTAGATGTACTGAATTACAACTCTCAGCAGCCAGGCATCCATCTTTGTACTGTAGTCCAGTATATCTGAAATATTACACATCTTAGTTCAGAAAAAATTGATAAAAATACCTATTATCCCTAAATCGGATCTCTTATCCAAATGAAGAAAAAAAATCTAATTTTCACTCTATGTCACCTACTTTTTTAATTCAAGTTTTACACTTTTACTGACAAGCTAACAAACTATTGTAATTTTTATAATAAATACACGACTAAATGTTAGGCTTCTGTGCCCATTTTTTTTTAAAAAAAACCTGTTTTAGATAATTGATTTTAAATAAATAAAACAAACAGCGGTTAACTCTTCATTCTTTATTCTTAATTCATCTCGAGTTCTCTAAATGAGTAATTTAGTTAAATGCCCCAAATTTTCATTTATAAAATCATAACCTTCACCTTTAACCATTATTACTACAAAGCAAATTGTGCAGAATTATGGTTTTGCGATTAGGGGGAAAAGTGGGGGGGAGGGATACAACTTTAACTTCAAAACCTCAATTATATCATGGCCTGAACTTTATTTCATATCTAGGTAAATTTGCCTTAAATTATGATGGAGTTGAACACGGGCCAATCTTATAAAAGTAGAAAAGGAGCTTCTCAGAAAACAGTTCCTACTTGTTGAGGAATTTCTTAGGTAAACCTGTCCTCCACTGATCCCAAATATTTAGAAAGGCAGGCTGAAACCATCACACTTGTCCAACAAATGTTCCCACAGATCCTTTTTCAGAGAACTCTTTGATGCTTTTAATTTGCATAGCATGCACCCTTCTGAAAGTTTGTGTCTTGTTCCATAACAATCTGCTGTGTAACTTAAGATTGATGATTAAAACAAATGTAGAGCAAACAATTAAGGCTTATGGGGGAGCACTGAAGAGAAACCTATTCATAGATCACATTCCACTCATTCCATTGGTTGGGTGAATCATTATAAGAGGAAGGAAGGGGAAGGAAGGAAGGAAGGGGAAGGAAGGAGGAATGGATGAATGAATGAAGGGGAAGGAAAGGAAGAGGAAGGAAGGATGGGGAAGGAAGAAGGGGAAGGAGGAAGGGAAGGAAGAAGAAAGGGGAAGGATGGGGAAGGAAGGAATGGAAGGAAGAAAGGGGAAGAAGGAAGGAAGGGAAGGAAGAAAGGAAAGGAAAACAAGCACCACCGATCTGTCAAAGCGGACCGGCTCCATCTCAGAAGGGTTCCTCTTTAAGTACCGCATCTCTTTGTTTTTTTGTGTTTCTCCCCATCCCAATGTTAATTCAACATCAAGGACAGTCTTGCTTGGCCTTGAACATCAGCTCCCTGACAGGAAACTCCGGACTCCCCGCCCTTACAGGAAAGCGAAGAGACTAACATGCTTTCCCCCCCCTCCCGTGCAGAACGGGGACTGTTTTGTTCTCCCTTGGCCACCCACTCCGCCCCGCTTTTCCCCCCCTCGCGAATTGTCAGGCGAGCGTGAGCAACGCGCGGGCTTCCTTTCTGGCCAAGCCTAAAGGGACCCCGAGGGGGAAAAAAAGGGGGATATCCTGCGAAAAACGACACACGCCAACTTGGCACTGCCTCTTCCTGTTTGCTCGGAGCCCGCAAGGCCGGCTGCCCCAAAGAGGCCGCTCCGGGGGAATGCGCCTCCCCGCGTTTCTGATAGGGACACAATCAGAGGATATGCCAGCAGGAAAGGCGGCCAGTCCCTTTTCCCTTCCGACCGGCAGCCCGGCTGGCGGTTTCGCTCTGGGGCGCGGCTGGGCGGGTGAACCTCCAGCAGCAATCTGGTGTGTTTGTATATGAAACGAACCAGAGAGGATCTCTGGCTTTGAGCACAAAAGCGTTAACATTTAAAAGTGACAAGAGTTGGAAGGGACCTTGGAGGTCATCTAGTCCAACCCCCTGCTCTATTTGGGAACGGCGGCCGGTCTAGCTTTTCTCGACAAGTAACTGCCCCAGAGTCTGCCGGCCTTTCGCTCGGGCGCCGCTTCTCTAGCTTCATTAAGCATTGCGTGTTCGTGGGAACCGCACAAAACAGGCTTCAGCTCCTTTTCCATACCCGCATCGCGGGGTGACTCTCGCCGCGCTTTGCCGGCAGAACTCGGATCGGATGGAGAGGCCCACCCACCCATCTTTCTTGCCCCGCATCGCCTTCTTCTTGCCCTGGCTGGGACGCCAACGAGCAGGCGAAGAATTGCCACCCTGACCCCTGGCCTTCCTTGCAGGGAAACAAGCCCTGCTGAACTCAACGGGGGTACTACTTCCCAGGACGGCCTTTGCGCTCGGCTTCCCCAAACCGCAGCCGAAGCGAGGCTGGCAGCCCAGCCCGGTGGGAGTTTCCTATGGAAGTAAAGCCTCGCTTGAGTCCAATTTTGGAAGGAGCGGCCTTAAATCCCAGGTTTTCCTCGACAGGGCGGGCGCGTCTGAAGATCCTTTGGCTCCCTTTCTCCTTGACCTTGGCCCCAATTCTGCCGAGGAGGCAATCCAGTATGGTGATCCAAAAATCCTCGCCAGGAAATTTGAGGAAAGCCCAAGGGAGCGTAGTATTCCCACTTCCCCTCCACCTCCGGGAACCCCCTGCAAACTAAGCCCCGGGAGGGGAAGGAAAGGAGGGGGGGTAGGGAGCTCATCTCCCTGCTCTTCTTGGCGCCAAGGGTTCAAGTGGGTTTTGAAAGCCACTCATAACAGATTCCCAGGAGGAAGAGGCTGTGCACACACAGCCTTGCCTCGTTTTCCCTCCTTCCTTTCCCCAAATTTCCTGTTGGCAAGAAAACAGCAAAAAGTAAATGATTTTCTTAAGGGGGGTGGGGGTGGGGATTGGTAGCCTTTCTTGATTTGTTTAGTTTGTTTTCAGCATAAACTCCCCCCCCCCAGCCCCCAATCCTCCCATCTGGAATATAACCTAGATATTCATAGTCACACAGCGCACCCTGGTGGACGGCGGAGATATTTTCGCCCATTATTTTCTGACTGCCGAAATACATTACCGTATTTTGCAGCCCAGGGATATCCCACAGATTCAGGAATATGAGTGTGTGTGACCTTAGAATCTTGGACTTTAACCTGCACATTTAGTCAGATGTTCCACTCCTATTAAAAAAAAAGATTAAGCTAAATCCCCCTGACCCATATTAGTTGCAATGTGGTTGTTTTTCCTGCTATCTTTTCATCCTCGGCCCATGCCGCCTCACTTTCTCTTCCTTTCTATTGCAGGCTAATTTAATTTTACTGTGGACGATATTTTCAGCATTTTCAGAGGACAGTAAATTCTGCAGTTTATGTTATTCCACTTTTTACGACTTTTTAACACTTAATAAAATTTTATTAGAGCACTTTTGTGTTTACAAGGCTACAAAACTCTTGGCAGGTTGTCAGAAGTCCTTTTTTATTATGATCCTACTGATATATTGCAAGTAATGAAATAATCATGTCCAGGAATGTATCAAAGGCCAGAGGGATTATGCAATTTAATAGCTGTACAGATGTGCTGCGAAGGATACAGACACACACCACACGTCAGCAAGCTTAAAGGCAGGACTGGAAGAGGAGGAGTGGAATTGGTAAATTTCTGGAATGTTTCAAGCTTCACCTGCCTATGTATGCTGGAAAGTGAATGGTGTGATTCTTGAAATATGTTTTTAAAAGGAGTTATAAGTATTTGGATAGGCGATTCTGGACTGTTTCAGGAACACACATTCTCTCTTTCTCTGCCTCTCAACTCCTCCCCCCCCAACACACACACACACATACACCCCCTCCTCCAAACCTTGGCTTTTTCAGGCAGCAATGATGACCTCTTTCATTGGTTTGTAAGATTAGATGGAATCAGCCATTGCAAACAAGACCTGTAACAATATTCTACTATATGTGTACTATTTGTTTATATCGTGGCACGACAAAACCGCGCTCCACTAAAGCGCGCCCGATTAAACCGCATTGCTGACATCATCAGCAGGGCGACAACAGCGACCACGGAGAAAAAAGGGTGCTTTAAATAGCGCTTTGAAAGCAAGCAGATTCAAGTTAAGGTAAGGGTTAGGTTTAGGGTTAGGTTTAGGGTTAGGTTAAGGGTTAGGATTAGGTTTAGTGTTAGGTTAAGGGTTAGGTTTAGGGTTAGGTTTAGGATTAGGTTTAGGGGGGTTAGGTTTAGGGGTTAATTTTAGCTTTAGCGTTTACAGCGTGCTTTTTTCGTTGCGCTGTGATGACGTCAGCTACGCGGTTTCGTCGAGTGCGCTTTAGTCGAACGCGGTTTTGTGGTGGAACCGTTTATATAATAGGCTGATTTAATCACACCTCTGCCATGTGCTTTCTAATCTTCCACTATGTTGCTTTAAAAGTAACTTCCATTTACCTTAAACAATGATTTGTTTTAACATCATTCAAAGGAAAGAGGATTCTGGCCCTGACCCTTTTAAGGTGGGGGGTGGGGGTGGGAAACTATTTTAAAGCTATGTTTACTGAGTTGGCCCTTCTCTTCCTCTCTGTGTATTTTTTTTAAAGAAATACTGCAAAAGGAGAGGAAAACCAACAAGGCTACCTTTCCTGTCCTTGTTTCCTCTCAAGCATATATTGTTCAAGATTTAAGCTTTTAAGTTGAACCATTCATGCTGCTTTTTCATGGTGCCCATACAAAATCCCAGCACAGCCATCTTTTTCCTTAATTATTTTTTTCCCCTCTCCACTAAGAAAAAAAGCAGAAATCATAAAAGGGCAGATATTCCCTTTTTTGCCAATAGCTTCCAAGTTTTCAGTATGTTTCATCTAGAGGACTGATGCAGCCTATGCAGAAGATGAATCGCTAGCCTGATTTTTTTTTTTTTTTTTTTGTACTCATGTTGTCTGGCCGTAACCACTTGCTCAAAGCTAAAAATCCCCGGATAATATTTGTCTTTTCTTGCAGGGGATCATCCTAATAGTTGGGGTTGTCCCTTTTAATCCCCTTTCTAGTTTTACAAGGCCACTTTCAATAGCAGCACCCAGAAATGGTTTCATCATAATTTTAAATAAAGGTAAACATGTATGTGCTAGTTGTTCCCAACCCTAGGGGGGGGGTGCTCATCTCCATTTCAAAGCTGAAGAGCCAGCGCTGTTTGAAGACGTCTCCGTGGTCATGTAGCCGGAATGACTAAATGCCGAAGGCGCATGGAACGCTGTTACCTTCCCACCAAAGGTGGTTCCTATTTTTCCACTGTCATTTTTTACATGCTTTTGAACTGCTAGGTTGGCAGAAGCTGGGACAGGTAATAGGAGCTCACCCCGTTACGCAGTGCTAGGAATTCGAACCACCAAACTGCTAACCTTTCTGATCGACAAGCTCAGTGTCTCAGCCATTGAGCTATCGTGTCCATCTTTAAAAATTTAAATAGGTTGTTTTATATCCCTCCCTAATGGTCCTTAGCACGGATTTTGCCTTCATCCTTCCACATCTTTTGATGCAGGAGCTGCATGGGAAGCTTTCTCCAATATTTCACCTTTTTTTTTTTTAGATTTATGGGAATTGAAAAGCTAAAAAATAATTCCTAAGACAATAGCAAACCACTTCTGTCCTATGACCAAGATAACTGTGTGAAATGTCCATGAATTCATTAAGGATCAAACTCTACGCCCAGAGGACTGTTTACCTCTTTCGTACTTATTTTGGATTGGATCCCTATTTCCTGTAACAAAACTCCCACTAGAGGAAAAGGGGAGGGGGAGGGTAGAGGGAGAACAAGTCCTTCCTTCCCCTGAAAGCCTCCTATTCCCTAGAACAGCTGTAGTAGATATGCAAAACATTCCAAATGATAACAATCCTTCCAACTGTCCCAAAGTTGAAATGTAGTTGACTTTACATTTGTACCTTGAAATTGTATTCCCCCCCTCCCCCTTTTTCAGGCTAGTGAATACAGCACCGGGAACCAGTCAGACCCTTAGATGAAGAGGGTGGTGAGAGAGGAAATCAGTAGCTTGGCAGGTGGCCAAACAGAAGAGCATATGGACCAGCTGCCCCAGGAAGTTTCTGATGTTTTAAACAAATATTTTTGTTCTATATAAGTTCAGGTGGGCAGGCAGGCCGCAGTTAAAACTTAGATGCCTGGATTGCAGTGTGTTGTATCATGCTTTACATTGTTGGCAGGTAACACAAAGAAAGGCATAGGTGATAGCCTATGTCAGTGGCCCCCAACCTTTTGGGCACCAGGGCACCGGTTCTGTGGAGAGAGGTTTTTCAGTGGACCGGAAGGGGCGTGGTTTCACGTGCTGCCTGCATCCCGCCAATGGGGCTTTGCTTGTTTGCGTGGCCCGGTTGCTGATATGCTGTGGCCCAGTGCTAATCCCCAGACATAGGGTTGGGGACCCCTGGGCTATATTTTGGCTTTTGTTTTGTTGGAAGAAATGTCCTTCTGGGTTCGGCTCCAAGTGGGGAAAAAGACACTGGAGACATGGAGGCTGCTTGGAAAGATGGTTTTAATGGTGGACAGAACCACATGGCTTGAGTCCTGTACAGAAAAGGTGATCACATGCTTCAATGTTGGTGGAGAAGAGAAGAGAAGGAAAAGCAAGGGAGGAAGAGAAGCCGAGTCCCTGGTTTTATCCCCCTCTGGCCTTTGATCTTGAGCTTGTGTTCTGATTGGTTGTCAGACTCCCATGGAGCCATGCAGGGGCAACTCTCTAGGCTGCGTTTTGAATCCAGGTTTGGTTGAGTTCTCAGATGCCATGTGGGGAGTTGGGTAATGCCTTAATCCCATCACTCTGGAGCTGAAGGGGAGAAGTCTTTATTATGTAAAGTGGACTAGCTCAGGCTTTAAGGGCTCATTGACAAAGGGGGACGGGCAGGAAGCTGCAGGCAGCTATTCTGTCTTTTAAAACATGTTTCTTACTTTTCACATCCAGAGAAATATTCTGCCTTTCAATATTTCCTAGGATATTTCATTTTTCTGGGAGAGGGCTGGGTGATAACTTCCTACAGTTTGGTAATGCTGCTGAAATTATATAAATAAAAGCTTGACACACAAACACACACCCAATATGTGTTTGGCTTGTGGAGCTTTAGTATGTGTGTGCACTTCAATCATGCTTTTTCACTGTATTGTAATATTCACACAGTTAAGAAAAACCTGCCTGCCTTCTGTCCGCTACTTCCCCCTCCTTTTCTGGTGCAGGCAAAAAGAGTGACATAAATCAACACAGTTCCTTTTGTTGAGGTTCTGCTTGGCAAGCAAGTTGCCAAACAACACCAAAACTATAACATGCTGAATCTGTTCCTTGAATTTGCTAAGTAGGTGAGGTGGCTATAGCCATATAAAAATTGGCCAGGATTATTTCTTTTTTTAAAAATAAATAAATAAAAAATCAGCAATCGAATGCAGTATGAGTAATAGCAACAGATTGGATTATGTTTAAGTTGGGATAGTTACTTAGTATGAGGAATAATAGATAGATCAATTTTTTGGGGTGGCTGGTAATGTCTTAACTAACCATTCAGGATTTAAAGAAGTAAAATTTCTGTTTTGAAATAGAAAGGGAAAGTACTTTTTATGTTAACACTAGTTGATAACCCGACGTTGGCCAGGTATTTATTTATAGGGGGGAAATGTCCGGACCAAACGTAATTTCTAATGTTGGATTTTTTCCCCTTTATCAGAGGGAGCCCCCTTGTGGAGTACTGTGAAGCTGTTACCATGGCAACTCCTGTACAGTAGAAGCCATTTTATGGCACAACAGGCTGTATCTTAACAGAACACCAGCCCCGAGGGGTGTTAGGGGTGTCTTACCCCCACAGTATTTTTCTCCAGAGAGCAAGTCATCTGTGTACCAAGTTTGGTTGAAATTGCTTGAGGTGTTCCAGAGTTATGCTGGAACACACACACACACACATACACACACACACACACACATACATACATACATACATACATACATACACATATACATACACACACACACACACACACACACACACACATATATATATACACAAACATACACACATATATTTATACTTATATTTACATTTTTAATCCAGATCATTTTTCAGTAAATAAAAATACAGCTATGTTCTCACTGATTTCTATGATATTTTGTTTTAGTGTTTATATTTTTATATATCCACCAATCTTTTTGTTCAATTTTTCAGCAAGTTGTCTGGATAGTAGCAGTCAGCATGGGTGGCATACTATCTAGCCTTTTAGCCCAGGGATAAAAAACAAAGATATAAGGGGATTAGTCTGGATTCCGATTGACAAGATTTAAGGACAGGACTATTGTAAACTTTCATTGTGTAATAAACCCAACACAGTACTGAGGAAGTCAATAAAAGCAAAAACTTCAAAAAATTCCTATTGATAAATATATATTTTTTTTACTACAGAGAGACCCCCCCCCAAAAAAAAATTATATATAGACCAAAAAAGTCTACAGAATGCAGGTAAAGAAACCTTTATGTTTGTATCTCTGTCAGTGCCAGGATTTAAATCTTGACTTTTCACATGCCCTTTGCTGCTAATAAAGTCTTGGTGATTATTTTCTCAACCTTAAGTGGAATGCACCCATTCCATGTTTACATAACAGTTCTGGCACTTTTGCCTACTTTATTTCTTATACTCACTGTTTTGTTAAGGCTGCAATATTCACACAAAAATTAATTTCGTTCCAGCCAAATAGAGAATGCTTGAGTCATTTTAAGTTTTATTGTGTTGAAACACTGCTAATGTGAAATTTTTGCTAGAATATTTTACAATGGGGTTTGTTCTAAACCTCCAGAGTGAATCCCATAGATGCGTATGGCCGATTAAATGCTACAGGATAAAATATTAAGTGTAGGAAAAATGTCTCTAAACATGAGACAGAGTTCAGGGATGTCTTCTAAATTAATTCCTCACATTTCCTATGTTATTCACAGGATTTATTATAACATGTGAAGTTGAATGTGAATTTCTCAGTTCAGTAACTCCATCATGACTTTTCCTAATAATCCCAGATAAGTACAGTTTTGCAGAACAGGCTATGGCAAAACCTGGTTCTCAAAGCATTTTTACCCTTTGAGAGTGGTTCAGCCAAGGATACCTATTTTAACACATGTCAGGAATTGATAAGGAAGTTGGTGGCTTGCTATTCCACCAAAAATGTCTGTCTGTCTCTGTCTCTCTCTCTGTCTCTCTCTCTCTGTCTCTCTCTCTTTCTCTCTCACATACACACACGGGGGGGGGGGCGCTTTCTAAATAGCAGTGAGTCTTTTGGGTTGAAAGTTCTTGAAGAAATTGGGAAAATCACCCCAAATTGATTGGATTGGATTTGATCGATTTGATTTGATTTAGAAGGCTGGCCAACTCTATGAAGACTCTGAGTGGATTTTATGATGAATCTTGTTTTAGTGTCCATGTTTTGTAAGGCAAATAAATCTCTGCAATTTAAGAAATGGATTCAATTTCTTTGTTAGCTGCCAGGTTTTCTACGGGAAAACACAGGAGCATTTAAATTTACCTTTCATTTGATTGGTGGCATTTAAAGGTCTGAGGATTTGCTCTTGTTGAAAAACCTGCCACTACATTAAAGTACTTAGAAAAACTGTACAATGGAAGATAAATTAATTCAGGCTCAGTTACCATTTATTTTCAACAATGATTTTTTTTTTGGAATAGAATATCTTCATATTTACAAATGTCATTCTGATACTGTATTGAATATAAGTATAAAATATAGGTGTTTGAAATCTTATTTTAAAACCCGTATTTCTCTGAACACAAAACATACAGAGAATTATACAAATATTCAAAGATGCACAGTTATTTCATTTCTTGCAGTTATTTTTCTTTTTGCCCATTTGTCTACTTTTTCTTTGAATCACTGTTATCTATTACGTCTACCTATCCATCAATTTATCATCTATCATCTATTTAAAAATATATAAGGCTGTTCAGCTTTATAACTATTGTGACTCCCATCCTTCAGCAGCAGTTTATGCATTACTGGCCAGAGTTAATGTGTTGTGGCCCACCAGTGTCCAGTGGAGCTGGTGGCAGACTCAGACAGTGAGGAGGTTGGGCCAGTCCTGGAGTCTGGGGAAGGCTCTGATAAGAGCTCTATGTTGGAGGCAGAGAGGGGGCCAGCTACCTTCAGAGGCAGAGATCAGTGGCACAGAAGAACAGCTGGAGCCTGTTCCTGATGTGCACATGCACAGAGCTGCCAGGAGAAGGGAACAGTTAAGGAACAAGGGCCGACTTGGGAGTAAAGGCACAGGTGAACAGTGAATGGCCCCTCCCATAGGGAATAAAGAGGAGCGAAAGGGGAGTGGAGTTTGCAGGATACAATTAGTTTGCTTAATTAGTGTGAAGATTTGTTCATAACTCTCAGAGACTCCCTGCCAGGTATTTTCTTGTAGAGCATTGTGTATAATGGCAGGTCTCCAAGCAGGATGAGGTCTGTGGTGGTAAATTCAGCCTTGAAAGACTGTTTGCTGGGATTTGCTGGATGTGAATGAGAGGACTTCACATTAGCTTTTAAAAAAAGAGAGGGCGTTTGTCAGAACAAGAAGTCTGCCTCGTGATTTTGTGAAGCTTAGGTCAGAACATAATGGGAGTTGTTAGTGCAACACCTACCGTATTTTTTGGAGTATAAGACGCATCGGAGTATAAGACGCACCAAGGTTTTGAAGAAGCAATTTAAAAAAAAAAGTTTTTGCACTCTGCAGACCTCCCAAAAATGTCCCATTTTTTGCGAAAACAGGGCTGGTCCCCACCCCGAAAGGCATGAATAGCCTTTAGGAGGCTTGTAGAGTGCTCCTGCCCCCCCCCCAAATGAGCAAAAAATGGCCCGTTTTTCATCAAAAAAATTGCATGCATAGCCTTTAGGAGGCTTATAAAGTGCTCCTGGCCGGCTGAAGGGGCCCAAAATTGAACAAAAAACAGCCAATTTTTCGCTCATTTCTGCCCCCAGGAGCACTTTATAAGCCTCCTAAAGGCTATGCATGGCCATTTTTGTAAAGGGGGCAGAGTTTCAGGAGTCTCAAATGCTGTATTCAGTGTATAAGACACACCCAGATTTTCAGCCTCTTTTTTGAGGGAAAAAGGTGCGTCTTATACTCTGAAAAATATGGTATACCTATTGTCAGATAGGAAAGTTCATTCCAAGCCACTTGTTCTGTTTAGGAACGAAAAACCAATAGCTCACAGAAACCTCTTTCCCTACATTCTCATCCCTGTACATGCTGCAAGAGAGAACTTGGCAGCCTCATCTGTCCATGGTATTCCCAATGACGCCAGCGGAAATGGGAGTTCCCTGCACAGGGTGAATGTCACAATGTGGCAGGAAACATTTCCTTCATTCCCTCCCCGCAAACCTCCACCTTCCACAGTGTCAATGAGATGATTCCTGACATGCTTGTGCAGCAACTCATTTTTCATCTAAGTCTTCTTTTTTTTTTAAGTTTTCCAAACACAGCAGATGCATCAGAAATAAAGTACTGGGGCACTTTAAATCTTGGAAAAACAATTCCCATCTGAGGATGGCAACACAATTTGGCAGAGGCCTCAACCAGATCCGAAGGCAAAAGAAAAGCAAGTGGAATCATTTACTTGGTTAGTGGATTACATGTATGGTGCATTCAGAAAGTAGTCAGACCCCTCTCCCTCCCTTCGCTTTTGTCAATTTTGTTATGCTGCAGCCTGATTCTACAGTTGCTGAAATTCATTTTTTCCCTCATTAATCTACACTGAGTACTCCATAATGACAAAGTGAAAACAAGATCAGAAATGTCCGTAAGTTTATTTAAAAAAACAAAAAACTGAAATATCACATTGACATAAATATTCAGACCCTTTGCAACAAGACTTGAAATTTAGGTCAGGTGCCTCCCATTTCTCTTGATCATTGCTGACATGTTTCTACACCTTGATTGGAGTGGTAAATTAAATAGATTGGACATGATTTGGATAAGGCACATACCTCTCTACAGAAGGCCTCACAGCTGACAATGCATATTGTAGCAGAGCAAAAGCCATCAGGCCAAAGGAACTGCCTGCAGGGCTAGGAGACAGGATTATTGCAAGGCATGGACCTGGGGAAGGCTACAATAAAATTTCTGCTGCACTGAAGGTTACTAAGAGCACAGTGGCCTCCATAATGCTCAAATGGGAGAAGTATGGCACAATCAGGATTCTTCTAAGAGCTGGTCGCCTGATCAAACTGAGCAATTGGGGAGAAGAGCCTTCGTAAGAGAAGTGACCAAGAACCCAATGGTCACTTTGACTGAGCTCCAGAGATCCTGTGTGGAGATGGGACAGAATTCCAAAAGGACAACCATCACTGTAGCCCTCCATCTCTCTGGGCTTTATGGCAGAGTGGCTAGACAGAAGCAAAGTACAGAGATATCTTCAATGAAAACCTGTTCTACAGCACTCAGGACCTAAGACTGGGCCAAAGCTTCACTTTCCAACATGATGCCTAGAATCTCCTAGTTACATACGTTAGGTTAGGGTAATATAGGTGTAGTCTGGTAAGATTCTGTCTACATAGTTTATGCAAATAAAGAAGTGAACTTTAGCGGG
This sequence comes from Thamnophis sirtalis, assembly GCF_051295495.1. Lineage (NCBI taxonomy): Eukaryota > Metazoa > Chordata > Lepidosauria > Squamata > Natricidae > Thamnophis > Thamnophis sirtalis. The sequence goes on along the minus strand of NW_028261381.1, from coordinate 21,007,507 downwards.
ATTGTTTTATGTCGTTCTTGGGCTAGACCTGATAGACTCCCTATTCCGTTGCGGGAGAGATGTGCTAGTCTAGCACTGATGATGTTACCTAGTTAGAGTAGTGAAACGTCTGCAAGAAAACAAGGAATCCTTTATTGGTGCCCACTAATAATTACCCAAACTCACCTCACTATTGATTAAGGACAGTGATTCATGTTTTGTTCTATTAGCAGGAGGTGATTCTTGATTGGGAACACACAGCTTCTACTAAGGGAGATCTACTAAGTTCTACCCTTAGATAGTCCCATTCAAATATTGCAGGGACAGCACCAGACAAAAGCTCATTTCTTCTGCTAATAATACACATAACAATAATGATGTATTATTATTAGAAATATATAAGTTGGTTGAATGTAATAATAATGATCAATTTTACTAGTTTTATTTGTATTAGAATGTATGACACCCAGGTGCCACGCTGTTCACGCATTGATATGTATATGTAAAATAAAATAAAACTTGGGTTGGGGGGGGGGAGGCTCATTACCGAGGCAGAAGAGGCTCAAACTTTGGAAATGTGCAATTTATGTTTGTTGGTTTTTCAGCCAACTCAAGGACTAGGGAATGTGTGGCAATCTAGCTGTGAGGAAGGAGTTTTAACTGAATTGCCAGGATTAAGAGATGGTGCCGAGATGGTGCAGTGGTTAGGGTGCAGTACTGCAGGCCACTTCAGCTGACTGTTATCTGCAGTTCAGCGGTTCTAATCTCACCGGCTCAAGGTTGACTCAGCCTTCCATCCTTCCGAGTGGGTGAAATGAGGACCCAGACTGTGGGGGCGATATGCTGACTCTGTAAACCGCTTAGAGAGGGCTGAAAGCCCTATGAAGCGGTATATAAGTCTAACTGCTATTAAGAGGTTACTGGATAAAAAGGGAGAGGAGAATGAATACAGTCTCTGCTCCCACTTTCGATTCTCCCGTTTCCAGTTTCTCCTTCCTGACATTCTCTCTTTCTCATACTTTCCTTCTCCAGAGCACATTTTGCACCCCTTTCTTTCCTAAGGAGTGGCAAGGCTTCTGCTCTGGTTGCATTTTTAAAAGTCTAGCTCTGACCCTGGAGGCTTCCTTGGTGGTAAGACCTTAGATTGGTCCTTGGTAGTGTTGTCCTAACTGGTGTTCTCTGCACGTGTTGCACTTCACATACTATAATCCCCAGTCAGCACAGCCATTGATGGAATCAGGGAAGATTTCGGGTTTGGCTAGTCTAAAAGAAAAGAAGAATTAGGGGTGACAGTATTCCAGTATTTGAGGGGCTGCCACAAAGAAGAGGAGGGTCAAATTATTCTCCAAAGCACCAGAGGGCAGGACAAGAAACAAGAATTGGAAACTAACCAAGGAGAGAAGCAACCTGAAATTAAGGAGAAATTTCCTAACAGTGAGGACAATTAATCAGTGGAATAGCTTGCCTTCAGAAATCATAGGCGCTCCATCACTGGAGGTTTTTAAGAAGCGAATGGATAGTCACTTGTCTGAGATTGTATACTGTAGGTTCTCCTAGTCGTCACTTATAAAGCCCTTCATGGTATTGGACCTGGGTACTTGAGAGACCGCCTGCTGCCGATCACCTCCAATAGACCGATTAGATCCCACAGATTAGGCCTCCTCCGAATTCCATCCGCTGGTCAATGCCGTCTAGCAACCACCCGGAGGAGGGCCTTCTCTGTGGCTGCTCCGGCCCTTTGGAATTAGCTCCCCGTGGAGATTCGAACCCTCACCACCCTCCAGGCCTTCCGCAAAGCCCTTAAAACCTGGCTATTCCGACAGGCCTGGGGCTAATGAGTCTTGTCCCCCCCCTCGAATGGTATGGTTGTTGTGTGCTTTTAAACTATGGTATTGTTTTGTCTGTCTTTTTATTCCTTATTGTACTCTTCCCCTTTGACTTGGGTTGTGAGCCGCCCTGAGTCCCCTTCGGGGAAAAGGGCGGCATAGAAATTTAATAAATTCAATTCAATTCCTGCTTGAGCTGGACTAGAAGATCGTCAAGGTCCCATACAGCTTCTGTTCTGTTCTGTTCTGTTCTGTTCTACTCTACTCTACTCTACTCTACTCTACTCTACTCTACTCTACTCTACTCTACTCTACTCTACTCTACTCTACACTACACTACACTACACTACACTACTCTCCTCTATTCTGAATTCTAAAATAGATGACGTCTAAGAAACTAGGAAGTTGCCAGGTTGGGAGACTATTTAGGATTCTCTGGAACACTTACCCTACACAAAATTACAATTATCAATTAGTCATTCCAGACAGCTGGAATATTTTATAAGAGAGAAAGACTGTGAACAATGCAATAAAAATAAGGCAACTTCATGAACTATGTGATCCCAAGATGGGATGCATCAAATTTGGCTGCCTCAACACGTCCTCTTCAGGGAACGAAATAAGAAAAGACTATGCCCTTAATCCTTCTGAACAGTTTCTTTCTGGGATACTTTAAAAAAAAGCAAAAGAAAGGAAGACAGCTGTAGGTGGCACCTGGTGAGGCTGGGAGGGTTGACTTCCATGTTTAAAATCTTGTTATCAGTCCCAAGCCAATCTTGTTATTAGTCCCAGGCAAATCTCCTGTTTTGTATTAGTGATTTGTAGCATTGTTGTTTACTTTAGCTGTCAGTCAGCCAGACACACTGTTTAGATCCCGTGGCCTTAAGAACCATTTACAAGCTCTTGGTAAACTGGTTGGGCCAGACAGAGGAGGCATCTGGCTGTCAGTTATAATTGTCTCCTTTACCAGGAGTTGTTTTCAGAGATGTTCTCTGTTCCCTTTGAACCTGATGCACAACAGTTTCCAGCCATTAACGCAAGAGGTAGAGTCGGCCAATGGCTTGAGCAGAGTTTGAAACAAAGATTTATGAGATATGCCAATCCAAAGAGGAAGGAGGGGTTGCTTTACAAAAGAGCTGCTGTTTGAGGCTCCTGGGTTTTTAATGATACAACAGCTTCCTTTCTGGTCTGGGCAATGTAGTCTTTCCACACACTGAAAGAGAGTGTGTGCATCAGAAAATTATTTTAATGGTGTTACTATGTTTATAGTTTCCTCTTGTCTTTTCTTATAAAATCCAAACCCTGGGATGAAAGTCTGTAACTTTTTAATACTTTCTTTTTTCTCTCTCCCATCTAACATGGAAGGATGGTGATTTAAATTTAAAAGCCTGGATAGAATATGACACATTTTTAAAACATAAATCCTAATCTTTGTAGTTTTTAATCACCCCAATTTTTGCAATCTGTTTTAAGGTGCTGCTGACACCGCATTAATTTCTTGCTGGGATTCCTGGATAAATCAGTTGCACAAAGTCTTGGAATTTTGGTCAAGAGACAATAGAATGTCTCAAACAGTTTTCAATGTCAAGACACCGAATTCCCTTTTATAACTACATCTCTTTCGCAGCACAGAAACGTGGCTGAGGTTTGGGATGGTTAAAAGAGAGTTGCTTTAAAAACACACTATGCTAAACCAAGATAACAAAAAAGCAATTCATTGGAGTCAACAAAATTCTTGATTTCAGTGGAACACAATCTTATTCTGTCCCCTTGAAATCAGAAAAATAAGTAGATGCAGGATTGTGCTATGTAACATGATTATTGCCTAATCATTCATCAAATGTCAGTCTTTAGACTGGGTATTTTCCAATGAGTGAAGTTTTAACCAAGAGTCTGGAATCATGGAGGTAGGCTTGTGGTATATAGGAAGATCTGAGCAAAATACAGTAAATTTGGGGGCTGGGTGGGGGGGGGGTTCATTTGTTTCTTTTGCAAAATCAACAACGTTACATCTGATAAAATTCCTTCAGCAATTAAATTGATCACTATTTGCAGTTCATCACATTTCATACATTTTTTTCTTTGCTATCTGCTCAGTTGCTTCTAGTTTGATATCCTGGAAGATTTTACTTGAAAGGACAATGTATCATTTGTTTTGTTCAGTAATATTTAAACCCAAGAGTCTGTTTCCAGATTTAAGGGTGGTGGGGTTTTTTTTGAACAGTCTGATGAAAGAAATGTCCTTCTGGGTTCAGCTCCAAGTGAGACATGGAGGCTGCTTGGAAAGATGGTTTATTGTTGGACAGGGCCACATGGCTTGAGCCCTGAACAGAAAAGGTGATCACATGCTTCAATGTTGGTGGAGAAGAAGAGAAGGGCTGAGGGAGGGGCTTGCTAGGCTTTTTATAACCTGTTCAGTCCCATCTCTCTGTTTCCTGTTCCTGTGTAAGAAATGTATTCTGATTGGTTGTCACACTCCCATGGGGCCATGCAGGGGCTACTCTTCAGGCTGTGTTTTGAATCCAGGTATGGATGAGTTCTCAGATGCCATGTGGCCAGTTGAGTAAAGGGCCAATATTATCATGCTTTCCTGCTGTAGCTGCTGGTGAAGTCTTTATTATGTAAAGTGACTAGCCTGGCCTTCTCAATGGCCCATTGACAAAGTGGGGATGGGCAGGAAGCTGCAGGCAACTATTCTGTCTCTTAAAACATGTTTCTTTCTTTTCACATCCAGAGAAATATTCTGCCTTTTCAATATTTCCTAGGATATTTCATTTTTCTGGGAGAGGGTTGGATGATAACTTCCAACAAGTCTTATACTTAGCTTAGATTGGTAATAAAATTCCATCATCAATTGTTTTTCCAGTTTTCTCCAAATGATTCTTTTTTTCCCCTTGTCACCAAGTTGCATTAGAATCGTGTAACCTATTTAACTCAGAAGCTATAGCACCTTTGTTAATCTGGGTAACAACTAATTCAGTATGGAAAGTGAATTTATTGTTTTCACCATTATTAATGGGTTTTTGTGGTACTTAGTTTGAGAGAAACAATACACTCTAAATGACTAGCTAGCTTTAAAATGTGTGTGGGCCATCCCATGGAAAATGTGCTTCTTGGGGTTTTCTAAATAGCTGAGTGAAACATTCCTCAAAATGTCCATTGTGTAGAATATGTATAGCTGACTGTAACACATATGTGGAGGAATGTAGGGAGCTAGGGAAGGAAGGAAGGAAGGAAAGAAGGAAGGAAGGAAGGACAACTCTACCTCTCTCAAGATTTTGTGCTTTAGAAATATAGTAGAATTCCATTATTGTGGTTCTCATGGCAAAAATTTGTATACAGCTGAATAGGCACACTTTTCCTCTTGGTTTCAAGATTAATGGCTAGAAAGTACGGTACATTGCTCTTCCACTGCTGAATCCCCTCTCTCTCTGTGTGTGAATGTGTGTGTAAATTTCTCTCTCTCTCTCCTATTTCATAGCAAGATTGGAGTTAGTCTGGTGTTGTGGTAAAGGCATCAAGTTAGACATCAGGAGCCTGTGAATGCTCAATCTCTCAGTTCTTAGAAAAAGGGAGGGGAAACCACTTCTGAAATTCTGCAGTATCTGCACGAACTGCATTCTGAATAGCCTCTTGCAGTTTGGGATGAAAAGCGTGGTTCTATTATTCCTTCACCATCATTTCATCATTTTCTGGTTGAAGGTAAAATGGTGGCTATAAGGACTTCTGCAAGCCAAAATGTGCACAATATTTAGCATTCTGTTTTGTTAGCAGGGAGAGGGTTCCCCCCCCCTATGTGCCAGAATCCTTCATCTTTCCTTTAATTTAAAATCACATTCTGATGTTTGCCTTTTAAAATGTTATAAGGTTCTATTGTCTTGTCTTGTTTTGGTTTTGAGGCAATGGTCAAATACAGCGGTTCCACCACAAATGCGCGAACGACAAAAGCGCGCCTGACAAACCGCGGTGACAAAACTGCGGTGACAAAACCGCGCCGACGAATGAGCGCTGAAGCACGCCGACAACAGCGCGCCGACAGAAGCGCGCTGTAACCTAACCCTAAACCTAACCCTAAACCTAACCCTAAACCTAACCCTAAACCTAACCCTAAACCTTACCTTAACTTAAATCGCGCTTCTGTCGGCACGCTGTTGTCGGCGCACTGTTGTCGGCGCGCTTTTGACATCGCGGTTTTAGCCCCGCGGTTTTGTTGGCACGCTTTTGACGTTCGCGCTTTTGTCGGGTCACGAAGCTACAGCTTTCATAAATGTCTTAATATAAAAAGTTTGGGAGTTAAGAAGCCAAGGATCTGAAATCAATTTGTGCAAGAAGGGGGCTTTCTAATTGTTTCCCAACAATTCTCTTCAAATAAAGATGATCATTCTTCAGGCAGATGTGGAAAGAAAAATGATTCCCGAGGACACCCAGATTTATCTGCTATTCCAAAATGGGGAAGAACAGACTTGAACTAGTAGCCCATCTTTATTCTGTGCAGAGCAGCTGAATGTTGTCTCTTTTGCTTGGTTTTATTTTGGCAAATGGAAGATATATTCAAGAGGAAGGAACTTGGCCATGGTCTTCATCTAAACAGCAGAACTGAAATTTAAATCCAGCCAAAAATGCCACCCTTGGATTCGGAGCCCTTCTTGGGCCTTTCACTTTCCCACTCTAGCTCATAAACTTCAGAACAATACAGGGGAAAACTATTTTATATTGAAAAAATATTAGGAAGAAAATGAAGGGAAAGTTAGTGATAATTCTTGAAGAAATGAGTACAGGCCTGTATAGCTATTAATAACCTAAGCTGTCACACGAGACTGGCACGGCTTGAGGACAGTGAGAGATGTTCATCAATGAAAGAGGATACATTTTCTATGGGGTGTGTGTGTGTGTGTATCTACTTATCTGATATAATGCTATTTCTGGCAGGAACAACAATTTTATTGTCAGTTTTGTAAAAACAATAAAAGGGCACCCTACTAAATTTATCAGTGCCATGTTTCCCCCAAAATAAGACAGGGTCTTATTTTCTTTTGACCCCTGAAATAAGCGCTTGGCCTTATTTTTGGTGAGTTCTTATTATTTTTGAGGTGCAAGAGGAGGTGAGTGTGGTGACCTCACGCCTGCTGCTGTGTTGCAATATTTTCGGGGAGGGCTTATATTCAGGGAGGGCTTATTTTAGTGCATGCGCTCAAAAGCCTGATTGGGCTTATTAGCAATAGCAGTAGACTTATATACCGCTTCATAGGCCTTTCAGGCCTCTCTAAGCAGTTTACAGAGAGTCAGCATATTGCCCCCAACAATCTGGGTCCTCATTTTACCCACCTCGGAAGGATGGAAGGCTGAGTCAACCCTGAGCCGGTGAGATTTGAACCGCTGACCTGCTGATCTAGCAGTAGCCTGCAGTGCTGCATTTAACCACTGCACCACCTTGGCTCTATTATCCGGGGAGGTCTTATTTTCAAGGAAACAGGGTAGCAAATCCCAGTGTATTGTGCCAATATAGCTGGAAGCTTTCTTTTTCTTTTCTACTAACATCTTTGTGTTAAGTTCTCTGATGAAAGGAGGAATCTGCGTGCAGCATTATATATTTACCACGTTAAGTTACTTGTAAAGTAATAAAGACAGGATAGCGATCCAATAAACAAGCATGCATGCATGCAAACAAACAATACAATATTTACCTTTCTATGAAGACTTCCGAAGAGAGACAATGGACAGATGTCCATTTCTGGAGGATGCCACCTGGTGGCCAAGAAGCAGATGGTGGGTGGCTGACTCATAAAGTCAGGGAAGATATTCAGTCACTGGGGAGTTCACACAGTGCACAGCTTTAAATATCATGTTGAGATAGATTTATATTTCAAGGCGAATAAAATGGAACAATCCCCTGGAGTTTAGAATTTCACTGACTTGTCAGGTCTCCAGCCAAGTATTATCCAATTTTCACATGCAATCTGGTTTGTGAGCTGGCTGTGCATTTCAACATGTTTTATTTTGATGACACGGTCATATTTCTAAATAATTTGATCTCCAAATATCTGCATCCTATCATGACCTTGCCAGGAAGAAGGGAGAAGGAGGGAGGGAGTGGAATTTGCTCCATAGAAATTACTCTGTCTTTCTTTCACGCAGAATCCTAATGGGGAAAAAAAATGTTGCCTTTTTCTTCTGGTTTCCTAATCTTAGAGTAGACGCAGTTAGATTTTCTGAACAACAAGAAGACAACCTTTTGTAAACCGTCTCAGAGAAATTTAACTTACTAGGTGGTGCCTTATATTTGAGGGTGGAGGAGAAAGAGGATTACAGTAATAAAATTTAAAAAAAAACCTTTCACATAAGGGGCATTTTTTCTCTGCACATTTCTAATACTGCATGACTAAAATATATCATACCTTTTTATATTTTCAGGTAAAAATCCATATTGTTACCCAACCCGTATTCTGGCGCATCCAGTAAGGTATAATAGGCATACCTTAAACATGTGATGAATGAATAAATAAATAAAAAATACCATCTAATGTTACGGCACACATTTTTCTTATGTGCAGGTAAATGGAAGATGCCACGATTTTCATCTAACTAGCACGATTGGGTTTTCAAATCATATTAAAGGTAAATTAGTGTCTGTGTAGCACAGTAAACACATATAGATATGTTTATATTTCTCTGCCTTTCACATGCACAAGAAGGATCCTAGTACTTCACTTATTGTGCCAAACAGGCATATCATATACATACACACAGAACAATCCATCCAGTCACCCTTCCTTGGGCGTAGCTCAAAGCGAAACACTTTTAAATCCTATCAGATTTAAGTGCAAATGTTTTGAATATGTATCTGGTTTTTCTCACTGATTTAGCAGGATTTCGACTATGCTTCAACTTGACTCCAGTGGGCAAAGGTAGCAAATGCATAGAGATCAATGAAAATTATAGGCACAAAACACACACACGCACTTTTCTGTGAGACATAGGTGCATTTGTTTAAAGGATGCAGAAGCCAGATCTTCCTCACGAAGATGAGCCCTGTAATATAACATGCATACTGTGCATCCAGACAGCATTATACCATCAGATCAAACCCTCAGCTGCACTAATGTTAACGGAGAGAGCAGTCAAGCAAAATGCTGCAGAAAAGAAAGTATGTCAGGAGGATGAGCTTATTGTCTTTTTATTGCATATACATATTGTACAGAGAAGCCCTGGGACTCATCATTTTCTGTGCTTCTATGCGCGCGGAAGCTTTGCTGCAGAAATGCTCTTTCTTTCTGACTTAGCTTTTGCATTTTCTTAATATTTCTTTTAGTAAACGCAAAATACGTGTCAAAAAAACAACAACAACACTCAGATGCTAATTTATTTTTGTGCCCGGTTCCTCTTACACATTGTTAACTGCGCTCTGTGTAACTATTATTATGCGTTATATCAAACAGCTCCTCTTTTGGGATCACGCGGGAGGATATGCACATGTAGACATATGGATAATATACAGTATGCATATGCATACAAACCCAGACACATACACAGAAGGTTTTTTTTAGCATTCATCGGAATCTCATTGCTTCAGCAATCTTTTAATATACAGTATTTATTTGGAAACTCCACCTGACTGATAACACGTTTTGATATATGCTACTCTTTAATACGCTGATTTCCTATTTGGCTACTGCAAAAATAATAATTACAAAATTCTGACTGATTTTTTTTCCCTTTCTTGTATTTATCTATTAAATTAAAGAAGACCTTGAAGGAGGAGGAGCTATGCACACTCTTTCCCACCTCTTTCTGTCTTGTGAGAACCTGTCAACTACAGAAGACAAGCTAACAGGGAGGCCAGGATTTTCTTGAAATGTTCCTTATTTCAGTCTAGAGGAGGATGCCCCCTACTGGACAGTAACTGAATTCCTATTTTCATGTCTCTATCTAAATTAAATACAATCACCTGTCTATAGTAATTCCCTGATATTCATCTTTTTGAAGACGCTAATGATAATTTATCAGATTGAAGCTTGGTTTTAAGATGTTATAAAGTAATGTTTGTAGAAATGTTGCGTTCTTTTTGGGGGAAAATCTCCACAGGAGAGCTTGTCTTTGTCATTCGAGATGGGATTAGAAAGTCAAAAACGTGGAAAGATACTACTACCAGTTGATAAAAAGAAACAGAGCCAGATTTGGATGAAGGAAGCTTGCAAACCTCAGGTCCCTAGGTAAGGAATTGGTGGCTCAGCTCAGCAGATTGTTGTGCTACAGTCCTCAGCCGTTCACAATGCTGACAAAGGACAAGGGCAATGATAGTCCACTGACATTATTTGTGCCTAGGGTTGTGTTTAGATTTTTTTTTTAATTTGCAAAATGAAAAATAAATAAATAAATCCAGATGGCATGTACTTAAGACATTGGTTTTAAACACCAGCGTTTTAATCCTTAGAAATCCCTTCTTTCATATCAAAATAGGTTGGGGCTCTGTTTTAAGTGTGGTTGTAAAGTCTTATCATTTGAGGGACGCGGTAGCTCAGTGGCTAAGACGCTGAGCTTGATGATCGAAAGGTCGACAGTTCGGCGGTTCAAATATCTAGCACTGCATAACGGAGTGAGCTCCCGTTATTGTCCCAGCTTTTGCCAACCTAGCAGTTTGAAAACACATAAAAATGCAAGTAGAAAAATAGGGATCACTTTAGTAGGAAGATAAATGCACCTTTGGCATTTAGTTATGCTGGCCACATGACCACAGAGACATCTTCGGATGGTGCTGGCTCTTCAGCTTTGAAATGGAGATGAGCACTGCCCCCTAGAGTCAGGAACATCTAGCACATATGTGCCAGGGGAAGGTTTACCTTTACCTAAAGTCTACCATTACTTTTAAGGGGGAAATATTGGCAGTAGGGAAAAATATTACAAAAGAAGTATTATGGGGGCAAACTGATCCCCCAGCCCTGAATGTACTTCCACATACTGCATTAGAGTTATCCCCAAAGGAGTGCATATTCAACAAGAATAGATAATCCTGAAAATATCCAGCCGTCCAGCTATATAGCCAACTTATAGGTGATAATCAGGATCTTGAATTGAAATTGGAAATAAACTGATAGCCACCCAGGTCGTAAAATGGCAGCATAACAATGGCCATACTGGGTCGGACCTGTTACCCCAGGGATACTCACATTTTGCACAAACTGAAGCTTCTGGATAATGTTCATAGAATGTGTCATGTGTAGTAAATTATACCTATCAGTCAAGAGATGACAAGGCTATGAACAACTGCCTTCAGTGGCTCCTGTTCTAGAAGCGGCCATGATTGGTATACTAGCTGATGCCATGTGAAGGACTTCCTGGTCACATCTTCTACCTGTTCTTCTAGCTAAGCTATGAATCCAGAAAGATTCCAGGTTGGAAGCTTGCATTTTGTAGGAGAACTCAGTCAATATATTGAACAGGACACCACATATTTAGACCCAATTTACATTAAAGCTTCCACTGATTATCTGCTATCAGGTCCATATTGACTCTTAAGTGATCAAACAGATAGACTTTTCTCAGCAGAACCCATCTTCAACCTGGTTCTTTAAAAGTCTTTCAATGGTGCACCCATCACCATTTGACTCCATCTACTTTATGAGTGGTCATTCTTTTCTCCTTTTTTTTTGTCCTTTCTTAGCATTGTGAATATCTCTAAAGAGCAAGATCTTCACATGACATATCCAAAGTAGTATAATTTGAACCTAGTCATTTGTACCTCAAGTGGGGAACCTGGTTTGTTTTGTTTTAGTCAGGGTTTTATTTGTATGTTTTCATGGATTTCCAGGGAATTCTCAAAAGTCTTCTCCAACAGTTCAGAAGCATCAATACTTTTTCTTGTCTGCTTCTTCAAAGTCCAACTTTCACTTCCATAGAGAATCAGATGGAAAGCTTATAATGGGCAGTGAGTCAACAAGTCACAACAAAAGGATGCGACAAGCATATTGTATTGCATAGATTTGGAATGAATTATATGGGTTTTTATTTAAAAAATGACCTTCCCTAGTAGGTGCCAAGGAACTGCTTCAATTGAGATCTTCCTACAGAGGATCACAATGTATATTGAAAATTATCGTTGAGGATAAATTTCTTTCCTGGATATTATTGTATGTTTTATTAGGTAAACCTCATTTACATGCTTTGTCCGTAGTGTTTCAACTAAGCATCTAATGAACCTGGCATATTTGCCTGCCTATTTTCAGTGAACAATGTGAAGAATTTATCCCATGGGGAAAGAGATTTGGAAGTACAGATGGTTAGGATACACTCTGCTAAGAATGTAAACAGAAAAAAAAATCTTTGTTGACTTATTCTTCAGTAATCAGTAATAATTAGTTACTGTCGAGGGATGAATTACATTTTTCATCTCACAAAACATGCCAGGAACAAAGCTTCATGTAAGGGGGGGGGAGACGAGAGACACAACTGTGAACTAGAGTCATTTCTGCTTCCATCCATTAGTCTCTCCTCAGAATTATTTGGGTTTCATAAAGAACAAATGCTTATTAAAATGTACAGCGTCTTTTCTTAATAGTTATTCAGTTTTCAAATTTCTGGCACTCTTCGAACAACATTAGCTAAAATAGAAGTCTTTATATGACCAATAATTTAAACTGGACTCATAAAGCTTTTACCCTTTCATAAATTGAAACAACTTTATAAATTATAGATTTATGTTTTATTTGCCTCAGTCTAGCAGTTAAAGTTAGGTCTCCTTCAAGCTGAACTTAATATCTAGTTACTTCATGGACATGGACATGCATTTTCCACTCAACTTCCCAGTCAAGGTCTTCCTGAGAGAATCTTATCCAACTAACCTGGCCTGACCCTGCTTGGCTTCTGAAGTCAAGAGGCTGAGCCCCCATTTAGGGAGACCAAGTCAGCAGTAACGTTATCCTATAGTGAGTCTGAAGAATGACTCTTTCATAAACCAAAATGAGGAAATCTATAGATATTTCAAATCAGTGGTGGGATTCAAATAATTTAACAACCAGTTCTCTGCCCTGATGACCAGCTGGGCAGGTGGGGATCAGTGGTCATGTGACTGGGTGGGCGTGGCCAACTCAACGTCACACAGGTCGATGGATGCTTCGCCTTAGCTGTTACAATGTAACAAGGGTTAACTGGAGAGGCAGTTTCTGTAAGCAGGGTAATAAAAATTAGGCTAGAAGCAACACCAGAATGTTTCCTTCCTGCCTTCTTTACAGGATTAGCTCTGTAAAATGGGGCGGGGGGGGGGGGGATAAAATGAGATTTCTTCCAACAACCGGTTCTCCGAACTGTTTAGAAAGATAAGAACCGGTTCTCCCGAATAGGTGCGAACTGGCTGAATCCCACCACTGTTTCAAATATATAGCATGGGGAGCATGGGTCTGCTGGTTTGAAAATCCTATTGTCCCATTCCCTGATACAGCCCTGGAATGATGATAAATTTAATCCCCAGTTTTTTGTTTTTGTTTTAGGAAGGCTGTATTAAAATAGCTTTTGTAAATGCTGCAATTGTGACTTTTTGCCATTTGCTTACTCTGCTTCCTATTTAAAGACCTCTCAGTCTTTGGGGGGGGGGTGCTTTTACTTCTTGCCTGCCAACCAGAGGTTCGGTTCCTACCAGTTCGCACCAGTTCGGTAGAACCGGTTCATCAAATCTACCAAACCGGTTAGAAGAGGTTCCACCGGTGGACCCGGAAAGCAGGCCACACCTACAGGAGAGGTTCCAAAATTTTTTGAAACCCACCACTGACACACACACACACACACACACACACACACACAAACAGACTCACACAGAGAGAGAAAGAGAAAGAAAGGAAGAAAGAAATAAATAAAAAAAGAAAAAAGAAAGAAAAAGTGAGAGAGAGATGAAAGAAAAATGAAAAAGGGACAGAGAGACAAAAGGAAGGAAGGAGAGAGAGAGAGAGAGAGAGAGAGAGAGAGAGAGAGAGAGAGAGAGAGAGAGAGAGAGAGAGAGAGAGAGAGAGAGAACACATGGCCGGCAAGCCACTCCCACCAGGTCACATGGTCAGCAAGCCACTCCCACAAAGGAGGCCACACCCACAGAGTAGGTTCAAATTTTTTTTGAAACCCACCACTGCTGCCAACCCACAGACTATCTGCCCCCCCTTAGTAAATAGTCAATTAATATTTTATTGTCTTATCTTTCACCTTGATAACCTTACAGAATAATTAGTATCAATTGAGATTTATGTGCAATACAAATAGTCAGAGCGCCATCTTGATTTTTTCAATCATATCCTACACAGACCCCCAGCTATTAAACCATAATTTTATTTATTTGTTTCTTTACTTAAATGTAGAGAACGGAACTCTGGGCAATTTACATGATCAAAAAGCCAGACCAAAAAAACTAGAGAGGGATAGGACACGCATCCAGAAAAGAAAAAAAAGAATCGCAAAATCTTACGCCACCCAGCCTCAAGGCCTAGTAGAACAGCCAAGTTTTCGGTGCCTTTGGAATGTCATGAAGCTCAGATTCGGTCCAATTCAATTTGGTTTATTACAGCCATAGACCAGAGACCGATGCTCAGATTGGGGGTGAGTGGGGAATCTGTGTGGCTTCCACCCTGATGAGGTATCTAACCAATCAAATTAACATAATATGTGCTCATCTCACCGACAGCAGATAAGGCTGACATTAAATTACGACAGTAAATTCCAGTGAACATTTTTGTTCCTACCAAGCCGAAAACAAGCCAAAAGTCGAAAACGTTTTTTTGGAGGGGGATGAAAGCTGTCTGGAGAATCAGTCTACTTTCATGTCTGCCCTAGTAGAGAAGGTTTATGAGTGCAATAATGGAAGGGCCATAAAGTAGGAGTAAGAGTCTGGTACATTCCGTAGATAGACCAGATTCTTATCTCAGATTCTTTTCTTAGAAAAAATAAGAAATCCCCCCCCACCCCCTTCGACTTGAATCAACAGATAAAAACATCATCAGGTTTGAAAAGCTACAGCTCTGCATGGTGGGCAGATGACTGGAGGGAGGGGATGTGTTTGGAAGGATTTGGGGGCTTTGAGAAAGGTCGAAAGGGAGATGAAGCAAAAGGCAACGTGAGTGGATGAGAGAGGAGAGACCAAAGAATGAGGACTGGAGAGGTTTCAGCTTTTCATTGCAGCTTCATTCTTTTCTTTGTCTCAGAATGCTTAATTTGCATATTTATTTGTAATATGCCTCCTATTGGTTAGACTAATAGTCTTAAGTCCGTCATCATCTTACTTTTCTTCATTTCATGGATTTAACTCTCTCTCTCCCCATACCCTCCCTCCCTCTCTCTTTAGACTCCAACTCTTCTCTCTCTCAGTCCTTCAGCCATAGACACATTAGATAATTCAGAGTTTTGGATCACAATTGTATTTCCTAAATAAGATAGATAGATAGATAGATAGATAGATAGATAGATAGATAGGTAGGTAGGTAGGTAGGTAGGTAGGTAGGTAGGTAGGTAGGTAGATAGATAGATACCTACCTACCTACCTACCTACCTACCTACCTACCAGTGGTGGGTTTCAATTTTTTTTAGAACCTCTTCTGTAGGTGTGGCCTGCTTTGCGGTAGTGGCTTGTGGCCATGTGACTGGGTGGGCGTGGCCAACTTGTAAAATGTGGTGAAACTCACTTAACAACGCTCTTGCTTAGCAACCAAAATGTTGGCTCAGAAACTCTGGCATTTGAAGGACAAAAGTCTTAAAGCTGTCAAGTTACAAGACCCTTGCACCCCTAACCCTTTAGAAAAAAAAACCCAGGGGTGTTCAAACTTGACAGCTTTAAGACTTGTGGACTTCAACTCCCAGAATTCCTCCTCTCGCTCTTCATCTTGATGATGTGCGGATGGGAGGGGGAGGGAGCTGGAACCGGTTCTAAACGGCAGTGTCGATTTGTGGAACCTCTTCTATAGAAGAGGTTAGAACTGGCAGGAACCCACCACTGATACATACATACATACTGTGAGGGGAGAAAAATATCCATTTGAAAGTTGCAGGTAATAGGCCTAGGAGTGAGCTTGCAGACCTCACTGAACCAAAGTTTTAAACTAACATAATTGTAAAATGTACCAGACGTATTTCTAATGTGCTGACTTGTGTCTGACTTTTGTGCTGCTTTTTCTGCAAAGTTTGTCCTTGTATGGATATATAGTGAGAGCAGGGAGAATGAGATGGTGGGAAATGAGGAACTAAAAGTAACAAGTGCCTGAGAACTTCAAATGTACACAGGTATTTGCAGAGAGTGATGATCAGTGACAGTCAGTAAGAAAGTAAGAAAGAACAAGGAAGTGAAACTATGGAATGCATAGATCAGTAAAAAAAGAAGGTACAAGTAATGTGGCTTGAGATGGGAATGACGTCCTTTGCCAGATAGCAATCCTTGTAGGACTTGCTATTTGCAATGGATTTAAAATGTAAGATTTGTTGTGCAATTGCATTGCTATCTTGGCTATTCATGTTCCAAATTGCTCATGAAACAATAAACCTCTGATCTTAAAGTAAGATTTATTGCTTGTGGTTGCTTGTGGTTTCCCTTTGTTTTTTATCGGGATATTTTTTACGTCAATACATATATATGTACACACATACACACACACACACACACACACACACACATGTCTGACTCTAGGATTTCTTATCTGTCTCTAATCCAACTGTAGGATTTCATCTCCGTTTGTTAGCCGAGGGAGCCAGCATTGTTCGAAGACACTTCCATGGTCACGTGGCCAGCATGATTATATGCCGAGGCTCAGGGAGTGCTATTACCTTTCCACACAAGTGGTACCTATTTATCTACTCGCATTTGCATGCTTTCGGACTGCTAGGAGCTGGGCAAGTAACACCCCATCATATAACCGACAAGCTCATCATCTTTAACCACACTGGGCCATTGCCCTGAGAGTTGAAAAAAAGTTGAAAGCTGAAAATAAACAGGGTAATGGAAGAGGGAGAACAAGACGTCCAAATAATCCACAGTGAGATCTGAATCCATCTTCTGATCCTCAGCTGTAACCTTTGGCTGCATGTACGATAGGGCTTTTCCGTTCACTTTAATGGAGAAGGCTGCTTCACAGTTTGCAAGATATGGTTTCCAGGGTATCAGAGGAAAAGGGGAAACCTCTATTCTATATTTCCTTTGTTTGAAGTTCAGCTGATAGGCACGGCAGAGCGGATTGCCACGCCTCAGCTGTTTTACTCACAGGGGCTGCAGTAGAAGATAAGTTTTAGAGCTGTTTTCAAATGCACTGTGCGTGCGCGCAAAGCCCGCACTCAACAAATTGGTTGGTACACCGGTTGAATCCCACCACTGCATGTTTCCCCATTGCTACCAAGAAAGCTGTCCATTAAGCCTCCAGAAGCTGAGTAAAACATAAGGAAGCAGCATGTTTCATTTTAAAAGCGGCTTAATATTATCAGACAAACTCCTGGTAGCTCTCAGAGGATGCACTTCTTTTTCTTTTTAATGTAGGTTTCTCAGTTGCATATGTTTAAAAGAGATGGAATCTCTTGTTAATATATATACAGTATATTTGTGTGTGTGTGTGTGTTGTATTTGTGCTGATAAATAAATAAAGGGAGATTAGTATAGATCTATTTCAAGCTATTTAGCTCTCATCAGCTAGCCATACCCTTACTGGGATTCGAACCTGGGCTGTATTACATATTAGGCAGATGTGTTAACCACTAAGCCACAAGGTTCTCCTCCTTTATCAGCTGAGCCAGGGAAATAGGTATGTATTTAGCGTCACAACCCGTGGTATGCCCAAATATGGGAGGAGGCCTACTGCTTCCTTTCTCCGTAATATAGCCCAGGTTCGAATCCCAGTAAGGGTATGGCTAGCTGATGAGAGTTAAATAGCTTGAAATAGATCTATACTAGTCTCCCTTTATTTATTTATCAGCACACATACGACACAAATGTAACAAAGGCAACAGTAAAAATATTGGGTTTCTGTCTGGATGGTCTCTTGTAACGAGCCGATAGACAGACAAAGGAAGCAGTAGGCCTCCTCCCATATTTGGGCACACCAGGGGTTGTGACACTAAATACACACACACACACACACACACACACACACACACACACAATCTTTCTTTTCAGATTGACAAATATTAGCCTATTTTAGAAATGCAAAGATTTCCTGCCCTTCTGCCCTTGCACACCTCAAACTGAAAGGGAGAAAGGAAAATCTGGAGCACGTATTTGCTGAGCTGAGCTGTGCAGGGAATGCCTTTTCTGGGTTATTCGTTTATTTTACATGAACAGTCCACCTATAGAGAATACCGATATGCATGTTGAAAATGTTTTTGGAAGCAAGGATTAAGGGTAGTCTCAGTTCACCAAAGCAATTTCTCTTCGGATCCTGCCTTCCCCCAGCTGGGCTGGGACGACATTATAGCTGGCACTTTTCCCAGCCCGCGATGCTGCTTTGCACCTTCAGAACTGGCTGCATGAGTGAGTGATCCAAAGTTGTATGGTTTCAATTAATCGCCCAGATTCAATGATTGCCATCAAAGGAAAGAGTTAATTACTTCCCTCTTCGCTTGCAGAATGGTAATAAAATGTCTCTGATGCTTTAATTTAAGATGATTGTTACTAAAGAAAATATATCTAGAATTTATTCAAGATATTAAATAGAAAAACTATGTCAGGAAGGGGAGACATTGCTGGAGGAAATGAAAGATATTCAACAGTGACAGTTGGGTGAAAGGAATATTTCTAATTCTCAGAACTTCCGCCTTCCATTTTATTGAATGCCTACAAAGTAGACTATTGGTATTGTTTTTTTAAACATAATTTTTATTGCAAAGTTTTACAGTGGAAAAAAATCAATTGAAATCAGAAAAAAAGTGCAAAAAAGAAAAGAAAAAGAGAATAAAGAAAAGACAGAAAAAAGATTAAAAAACAACAACTCTTGAACTTCCTTGCAACAAGGACAGAAAAATCAATAATCCCCCCGTGAAATTATACACTTCTTTCCAAAATCCCCTTATTTATTCACAAATCGAAAAATCATGGTCATTTCTGTTGGTAAAAGTTCATAAAGGATTTCCAAAATTTTATGAAAATATTTCTTATTTTAACCATGATCAAACAAGCTAAACTTTTATTTATTTATTTGCTTCTAATAACCTTAATATTTAATTTATCAAACTAGGATTAAATTACAGATTTTCTTTCTCTCATCTCAAAGATTTCTTCAAGGTTGTAAAGACCATCTTTTGTAAATGCAACAATGTATTTTTGTCCAGATTCTTTTTCATTTCTAGATTTGTCATTTATATTTCACTCAGACTGTCATCTCTGATTGATTTTTCCTAATTTTTTTATTTTCCAAAATTTGTCTATCAGCTAGAATTTGTTTTCCCTTTCATCCTGTCTATTCATAAACTCTTCATTAGTATTGTTCATCACATTTTACACGTCTTTATAATTTTATTCCAAAAACATTTACAGGTGCAAAGACAATTGATGTCAAATTAGTTGTAGGTTTCTGTGCTAATTCTTCAAAAATACTTTGAAATGTCTTCAATGTCATATCTTTGTCTATAATTTTGTAGATTTCACTTTTATTTTTCGCACCACAAATTTAGTCCTCTCTAATGGTCCATTTTTGTATTCATGAAGTTTCTAATTTCATTTTTTTTTGGCTTTGTTTTCAATGTTCAGCCAATGATCTCTTTCCTGATACTAAACAATTTGTGTTCCTAAAGGAATGTTTTGTTTACTCAATTAATTTTTTTTAGCAAATGTTTTAATATTACAAAATTATCTGATCACTAAATCTGCATAAAATGTTCTAAATTGATTTCTTGTTTCCTTTTTGCCATTTGGTTTATATTCTTTAAGTTCTTCAAATTGCTAGCTAGCTTTTTCTTCTGTTTTGGAATGAAAGTTTATTTACCAGGTAGACTTTCAAACTTGCTGTTTGAAAGGGCTCTTTTAAGTTGTAAACTTGTTATAAATTCAAATATGATTAGAAAGTAAAGAGGTCAAATGCAGTGTTCTTAAAGATTCCAGCGTGGAAACTTGATGGCTCTCATCTTCTGCACCCAAATTTGTGGGATAATTGCTATCCTGCAGCTGCCTTGGAAGAAGAAACCATCTGGAACTTGAGTAGGCAACCTCTCATCTTCTCTTTATCCAGAGGGGTTCTTTTGGACTGCTCTTGCCATTGGTTGTTGCCATTGGTGGTTGTCTGTTCATTTGGAGATGTCTAGTTTGTCATTTTTCCTTATCTGTAAGGAAAACAAATATTGATATTGCCATGCTTTGGTAAACCTTTTCCAAATTTCCACTATGAACAGAGCATTCTTCTTAAAGCACAATTGACCTCCCACACCAGTGGTGGGTTTCAAAATTTTTTGGAACCTCTTCTGTAGGTGTGGCCTGCTTTCCGGGTCCACTGGTGGAACCTCTTCTAACCAGTTTGGTAGATTTGACGAACCGGTTCTACCGAATAGGTGCGAACTGGTAGGAACCCACCTGAACCGGGAGGCTCTCACAACAGTCACTCGGGCCCTTGTGACCTCTAGGCTGGAATACTGCAATGTGCTCTACATGGGGCTGCCCTTGAAGAGCATCCAGCGACTTCAGCTAGTCCAGAATGCGGCCGCGCGAGTGATTGTGGGCGCACCTCGGTTCGCCCACATAACACCTATCCTCCGCGAGCTGCGCTGGCTACCTGTTGATCTCCGGGTGCGCTTCAAGGTGCTACTCACCACCTATAAAGCCCTCCATGGTAGTGGATCTGCGTACTTGAGAGACCGCCTCCTGCCAATTACCTCCTTGCGACCTATAAGATCACATAGATTGGGCCTCCTCCGAATACCATCCGCCAGTCAGTGCTGACTGGCAACTACACGGAGGAGGGCCTTTTCAGTAGCAGCTCCGACCCTTTGGAACGATCTCCCCGTGGAGATTCGTACCCTCACCACCGTCCAGACCTTCCGCACAGCCCTCAAGACCTGGCTATCCCGTCAGGCCTGGGGATAAGATCACAATCTGTCCCCACCCGAATGAAGAATGAATGTTGAGTACTATTTTAACTCTTATGTATTGTTTTATGTTTATTGTTTATACCCCCCTCCCTATTTTATGTAAGCCGCCCTGAGTCCCCGCGGGGAAAAGGGCGGCCTATAAATATTAATAAAATATCTAAAAAAAAAATCTAAAATATCTCTGTCCCACACTCACTGTATTCTTCAATAATCTGTTCTGTTTCATATCCCACTTCTTTTGATTCTGCCTCTTGTTTTCTGTTCTACTGCCTGATTTCTATTCCTTCCCTTTCTCTCATAAATTATTAATCTTTTCCTCTCTCCTTTGCTCTCAGGGTTGCTTCACACAGCTATCATTTTCAACCCTTCAGATTTCCCCCCCCCCATACCCCCTGCAAGTATTCTTCTTGTTTTCACCAAATGTCTCCTATGGGTCCACCAGCACAACACTCAGCTGAGCAATAATGGAGCATTCAGCCAGTGTGATGCTTTCATCCTTTCCTTTCCTTTCCTTTCTCTTCCCTTCCCCTCCCTTCTTTTCTTTTCTTTTCTTTTCTTTTCCGAAAGCCAAATACTTGTGCAAGGGAATAGGAAGTCTCCCTTCTGCTTGACCAAAAGTATCATGGAAAGGATTCACAGGCATGTTGCAGAGCAGTTGTCTGCTCCAATTGAGTTGGAAGATAATAAGCTGAGTTGTGGAGCTGATTCTGGATCAGCATATAGCATGGAGGGCCTCTCAATCATCATCATTTCATTATTTCAAATTTCATAAATATATATTGAATGAAAGGTCCTTTTCTTAACTAGGTATATTCAGATTGTCAACCTAATTGGATACAGTAGCCTAAATGTTCTCTTCCAACTCTGATTCTATAAAATCTGTCAAGTTCAATTTTCTTCATTGGTTGGACTTCATTGGGTGCCATTTCAACCATCTGTAATATTGTCCTGCCAAGGATGCAAAGATGAACCTATCAGTAATAGGTTCCACTCAGAAGTGGTCTAGGACAACTCGGCATGGCCAACTTTTCATGGTCAGCTTTCCGCAGCCAACTTGCCATAGGACAACTCTTGGCACTATGAGAGTTACATTAATATCAAAGAAATGGTGGAATAGAAACATTGAAGAAAGGATGCAAAAGGAGGGACAAAGCAAAATGTGAATGACAAACATTAGAATATTGTAAATACTTAAATTGAATTGTTGAATCATCCTACAGTGAATTGTCCTGCAGTGAGTAGGCCATGGTGAGTTGTCCCATGGCAAGTTGTCTGAATTTCTATCTGAACAGATTATTAAGACTTTATATTAAATGTAACCCACCTTTCAGATGTGGTACAGTATTTAGAATTATGAGCAAAAAAATGTTTCCAAGTTGAATTCAGATACAAGGGTTACAAAAGATTACTACATCACAAATAGACCAAATCTCTCCTCAAACTATTTATACCTTGGTGTTTATTCTGCCCTTCCTCTATTCCAGTTGATTCATATTTGAGGAACTTTATGAAACCACCTTTTTCTGAGTTTCCCTCCTCTGTGTTGAATTTCTGTCTGATTGTCAATCCTCATCCATCCTCAGTTCCCTAGACCTGAGGTATTCAAGAGTCTTTGTTTTCTGAATCAGATACATTTCAGTCAAAGTGGGAAAAATTTTCCATATTGACATTTGATGTTTGAGTAACACTTCCTGAACCTTCACCTTCACTTCCTGCTGCTGTAATTTATGAATCATAAGTCTAATATATAAACAAATAACCACAAACTAGGATTGTTCTGAAGAACTGTAGGAAATATGTTCCACACTCTTTATTACACTGTAATCACAATCAGGAAAGGTATCCGAAATCTTAAGAGGAGAAAAAGGATGTAAAAGCCTCAAACTCCCCCATAACTGAACACAACTCATTTTGTTAACTCATTTCGTGTCTAAAGCCTTCAGATACTCGCTCCACCTCTTCAACTCTAGATATAGGGAGAACCTCCCCTATCTTCCACCCCTTCCAAATGTCTTCTTCCAAATTTAATTTACAGGAAAGGTTAGTGATGAATTGAGGTAATTAATTGATGGAAGAGAATTGATTTTAAACAAGAACTGGTAAATTAATTGGAGAGAAACATTTACTGACAGTTGTAGGTGGGATACAAATTGAAGAGGTTATGTGTAGTGATTTGGAAGGAAAACAAATTAGCTCATTCTGTGTACAATTTAAAATTAGTTATGGCTATCTGCATATGTGTAAGTATTTGCAGATACGTGTTCTTTTGCCCTTTTGTGGGGTTTATGGTCTTGGTTTTGTTGCAGCCATATTACTGATAATCTACTAGCCAAATCTAACCAATATATTTATCCCTATCCTTTATCCCATATTTATCCCTTGGGCCAAAAACTGGAAGCATCAACTGCAAGGGTCTTCAAACCATTCCAAGGCAACTGAGTGAAACCGTTTCTCTTAGACCTTTTGAAGGCCAATTAACATGAAAAAAGGCAGATGCTTAGCTTTTATAGTTCCCAATATTCTCTCACGTTTAAGGTCTCCAAAGAGTTCAAAAGAAGTTAGCTGACTTTATTTTTACGTCTTCAGCTTTCTTTGAATTCTGCCAGAAATTGCTCTCACCTATTGATCTTTATGTTGCTCACCGAGATGAGGTTCCACAATGTGAAACGAACATTTGCAGCAGCATCAACACAATAAGATTGAATTGGAGAGGCAGAAGGCAGTAAAGGTAATGACCATATGTTTCATCACAACACAGCATTAAAGTGGGAATTGTTAAATCTATTAAACACTTGCTAATTGAAATTTGCTATGATTGGGTCGCTATCCCCATAGTGCTGCTACCTTTCCAGTTACACCAGGGGTGGGTTGCTAATCCCGTTCCAACCGGTTCGGTTGGAACGGGGCCGGCGGCGTCCTCGTGCACGCGCGCAGTTCACGCATGCGTCTTAGCGCCTGCGCGATGCTCCAGCTGCTTGCAGAGACTCACGCAGGCGCTGTATGTGCCATCCAACTGCTCGCAGAGAATCGCGCAGGCACTCTATGTGCCATGTGCCTGCGTGGAAGCGCAGAAGCCTTCAAAGACCGGTAATGAGCGCGGGCGGGTGGGTGGGCCCTTCGCCGTTCCCAGAAGTTACTTACTTCCGGGTTCGCCGACCAACCGGTTCGCGGGGACCACTGCGAACCGGTTGAAACCCACCCCTGAGTTACACATAAAAGAGATAGGACATTCTTATTTGTCAGCTAAATTATCCCACACATGATTCTTACTTTTCTGTACAAGGCCTACTTGGCTTAGGACATAATGTATGACTCATGGAATCAGTTTTAACAAACTCCTTGTTCAGTAACTTGCATTATGCTGATGACACTACCCAACAGTCAAAAATACAAAGGCTCTGTGAGCCCTAGTACTAACAGTCAAAGTGTCCAGACATACGCACAAAAAATTGGCATTAAAATTAAATAGAAAGGACAGGGCTGTCAAACCCGTGGCCTGAGAATTGGATATGTCACACACTGGCCATGCCCATGCCCTGTTTAGCGAAAAAAGTCGTGATACGTCATGTGACGATGCTGTGATGGCACAAGTTTGACACCCCTGGTCTAGGACAACTCGCCACACTAACTTGCCACAGCCAACTAGCCACAGGACAACTCACTGCAGGACAAGAGTTTCACTGATATCAAAAAAAATATGATGGAATAGAATCATCATCCAGAGCCATGGTGACGCAGTGGTTAGAATGCAGTATTGCAGGCTAATTCTGCTGACTGCCGATTGCCAGCAGTTCGGCAGTTCAAATCTCATTAGCTAAGGTTGACTTAGCCTTCCATCCTTCCGAGACCAGTAAAATGAAGGCCCAGATTGTTGGGGTTAATATGCTGACTCTGTAAACTGCTTAGAGTGAAAGCAAAGCACAGTGAAAGCAAATTATTATAAATACTTAAATTGAATTGTTGAATTGTCCCACAGTGAGTTGTTCCATGGTGAGTTAGCTGTGGCACTTTGGCTGCACCAACTTGTCCCATTCTGAGAAAGAAAACCAAACAAATGACCAGCCTTAGAACTGATAATGAAGTAACAAGTGGTGGATGGCTTCTGACGTTTAGGACCAACCATCAACATTTAAGGGATAAGAGTCAAGAAATATGCCTCAGACTAATACATGGTGGATCAGCCATTTCTTTGATCTGCCATTTCAAGATCTTTCCCTTTTGTCTAATTTATTTTCAATTATAAATTGTATTTTAAGAACTTGTAGATTTTTTTCAGATGAACCCCCTTTTTCTCCCGAATACTTCAAATTTCTAATTAACATTTTACCAATATAACATCCTACTGCCATACATCTAGCAGTGAAGGTATGCAACAATAATTCAGCTTTAGTTAATAAAGCAATGAAGGGAAAAACATATCTTAAATCAAAAATAAGCTGTTATTATAGCCACCCTCGATAAAAAATAGTCTTAGCCTAGTTGTGGTGTTGATTCTTGGTTGGGTATACCTGGTAGGGCTGAGATCAGTGGCTAATAATGAGAAAATTGTACAAATCGAAATGTGCTGTACTCCACCCCTTCTTATTCTCATGTGAATGAGACAAGAATGTGAATGAGACAAGAAGGACTAGGGGAGACATGATAGCAGTGTTCCAATATCTCAGGGGTTGCCACAAAGGAGAGGGAGTCAAACTATTTTCCAAGGCACGTGAGGGTAGAACAAGAAACAATGGGTGGAAACTAATCAAGGAGAGAAGCAACTTAGAACTGAGGAGAAATTTCCTGACAGTTAGAACAATTAATCAGTGGAACAGTTTGCCTCCAGAAGTTGTGAAAGCCCCAACACTGGAAGTCTTTAAGAAGATGTTGGATAGGCATTTGTCTGAAATGGTATAGGCTTTCCTTCCTAGGCAGGGGGTTGATGATCCAGAATTGCAGAATAAAAACATCTGCTAACTCTGCTATTGTATTGTATTGTAAGTTCTGTCTGAGCCACTTCCACATACTGTATATTCTGGTTGTGTGGGATTTAAGATGTTTTCCCCTCATTGCTTGGATAATGGATGTCCCCTATCTTCATCAAAGTCATCTTCCTTACTGTCTATAGCAGGCTTGCCAAACTGGCGGCCTGCGCAGGCCACAGCCACTCCAGCTCCGCAAAGGCAAAAAACATCCCGATATGTCACGATACGGCGCGATCCGATCGGGTTTGACATCCCTGGTCTACAGTATAGAAGTTCTACAGCAGCTGGTCCTATCTGGCATCTCCAGAACCTCTAGAGCCGTGTTTCTCAACCTTGACAACTTGGCATTAAGATTGTCAGGGTTCCAAGTAACACCCCCAACGAAAGAAGACTCTGAAGCTTGAAATTCCTCAAAGTTCCATTTTATTAGAGATGTCATATTGGCACATCTGGGAAAACTTGAAACTGGGTTTCCAGGTTTCCCCCACCCAAATTAATGTCCAAGCCCCTGCCCAGCTTCCTCATGTCCATCACATGGCCCAATCAGGCACCGTCCCAACTGGAGATGCCTCCCAGTCACACCCCTCCAGGTGCAGAGCAAGATGTCCTTGACTCTCTGAGGAAGGAATGTTATTATGACTATATATCTCCCATACTCTGTATAATCCCCCCTCCCATTTTCCCACAGCATTAAATGTGGCAGGCCTGAAGGCCCAAGGCAAAAGATGGCTTCTAGCCCCTGACAAAAGATATGTGAACTTCAACTCAGAATTCTTTAGCCTCCATGTGGAAGTCCTCATATCTTAAGGTTGAGAAACACGGCTCTTCACAGAAGTAATCAAGAGTCCTTCCATTAAATCAGCCTGAGAGTCCTTCAGGCCTTCACCAGCTACAAAAAACAGCTTCCCTTTCTTCTTGCATGAGTAAGGCTCTAGTTTGGCATCCGAGAAAGGGTTGATCAATATAGATGATATTATTCTAGACTAGATAGAAAGCAGCATCTTCTGATGAAATGGATTCACCACCGTTCTTATATGTGGGCTGAAGTTTTTTTGCTGTTACACGTTTACACATTTTGTTTCCTTAAGAATCATGGTAGGAAAGGGTTCCACCACAAAACCGCGGATGACAAAATCGCGGTCGACGAAAGCGCACATTTGATGTCATCACAGCGCGACGAAAACATCGCGCTGTGATCGAAAAATGTAAAAATAAAGCGAAAACCTTACCCTAACCCCCCCAAACCTAACCCTAAATCTAACCCTAAACCTAACCCTTAACCTAACCCTAAATCTAACCCTAAACCTAACCGTTAACGTAACGCTAAACCTAACGCTAACCCTTAACCTAACGCTAAACGTAACCCTAACGCTCTAAACCTAACCCTAACCCTTAACCTAACCCTAACCCTAACCCTAAACCTAACCCTTACCTTTATGTGAATCGGCTTGCTTTAATTTAATTTTTATTTCAAATTTTAATTTTTTTCGTCGCGCTGTGATGACGTCAAATGCACGCTTTTGTCGATCGCGCTTTTGTGGACCGCGGTTTTGACGGGTCACGGTAGGAAAGCACTTTTAAAAAAGGACGTGTTTAGCTGCCCCTGGAAAAGAATTTTTAAAAAGCCCACACCTTTTTGTTTGGAGCTTTTCTACTTGGGCTTTCGCCCTTTGTTTAAATTTATTTTATTTTGTTATCACACAAAAGGCATTGAGGGGGGAGAGGCAGGGAGATCAAATACATTTAAGCTGACATATCCCCCACCTGGAAGATCCTGTCTGTTGATAATTTCACTAGTGCAGAGGATAATTTATGACCCTAACAGAAAATTCAATACAATACATTTAATTCACCTATTCATTTATTTTAATTAGAGCATTTGTGCTTACACTAAGTAGACTTGAATTGCAGGATTCATGACTCCTGTTCTATATCATATCTCGGCTTTAAATGTTCTTAGACAATTCAATCAAACACGTATATTTGCTTAGTTCTCTGAACTTTTCAGGAATTCTCATCCATGGTGAATTCCAATGTTACCCCAGATGCTAGGAGACAGAGATCATCCTCATTAGAGCAAAATGCCTGTAAATATCTGGAGGAAAGTTACTGATGGCTCATTAAAATAGCCATAGCTATTAAAGCATTGGGACACGATGGCACAGTGGCTAAGACACTGAGCTCGTCAATCAGAAATGCTGGCAGTTTGGTGGTTTGAGCATAACGGAATGAGCTCCTGTTACTTGTCCCGGCTTCTGCCAACCTAGCAGTTCGAAAGCATGTAAAAATGCAAGTAGCAAAATAGGAACCACTTTTGGTGGGAAGGTAACAGCGTTCCATGCACCTTTGGCGTTTAGTCATGCCGGCCACATGACCATGGAGACGTCTTCGGACAGTGCTGGCTCTTTGGCTTTGAAATGGAGATGAGCACCACCCCCTAGAGTCAGGAACGACTAGCAAATATGTGCGAGGGGAACCTTTACTTTTACCTATTACAGAATTATTAGTTATAGCCATGCAAATGCAACACATATTAATAAAGGCAGCCCCAGTTTTGCTGGCATTGTTTTGCCATAGAAACAAAAATTGCTACAACATACACACATGATTGTGTTGAATTCTTTATGCTGGCTTATTTGATATTGAGAGACCAATATAATCCTTCCTATCCTATGGATGGGTTAAATTATGTCAGCCCGGCTAGGATTCTGCTGACTTATTTCCATTTGCTAGTCACTATTCAGTTTTAAAGTCTTTAATTGTTGATCATGTCTGTGTGAAAGACTATTTAGTCTTTGGAATGGAAGAAGGAAAGGATGTTGACCTGACAGTCATACAGAGAACTCTAAGAACAAGTTGTGGCTGCTCTTATGCAGTGGTTACAATGAGGCTTGTAACGTGTCAATAAAGCTATTGATGAGAGTGTCCTTTGTACACTTCTGGTCTCATCCAGAATAATCACTAACCCAACTTATCTTTCACTTTTTCTCAGCAAATAATGTGTTTGCAAGCCCTGAGCTGTAGACACTCAGGAAATTGTGTAAATGTTAAAAGAGATCTCTACAGGCATATTTGCAGATATGGTTTTAATTTGGATTGGAATATTATTACACCTGGGCACTTTTTTCCTATTACCTTATGTGGTCTATCCATTTTTGTTTGCTAGTTACTGAAACTAAAACCAGGCACCAATTAACACTTTTTATTCTTTGTAAAGATCATGAAGTAAGAGTTGTTTAAGTTGTATTAGAATGCAAACTTATCCAATTCTGCATTTTTTTAAAACTAAAGATGAACCAAAATTTAACCTCCTCCCCTAGAGCCAGAGAGAAGGAAATTCTTTTAAACTACTTAAAAGAGAAACAGTACTTGAAACAAAAAAAAATCACTTTTTCAGAGAATCTTCTCACAATTTTGCATGCAGTTAGAATAATAGAATCATATTTATTCCAAATGTGCTGGACCCACTAATGCCATCTTCAAAGTTTTTGCTATGAATATTGATAAACTGGAATAGGACATCAGCAGCTCAATGACTAATAGTACAGCTTCTAGCATGCCCCCTGTTCAGGAGTGAGTTCCAGCTTCTTTTACTGCCGATTCGCTCAGGGATGTACTTCGGGCGTGTACGCACTTGATGCGTGCTACATGTGCATGCACAATAGTGAAAAAAATTGCTGCTGCATATGCGCAGAAGCAAAAAACAAGATGGTAGCACCTATGGCACCGGCGATAGAACTGGTTCAGAGGCGTGGGCGGCCGAATTACTACTTGGCCAAACCGATCTGAACCAGTAGGAACTGGCCTCTGTCCCTCTTACTTTAAGACTTGTGGTACCTGCCAGCCAATGTGGTCCTCTTATTGGGAAAGGAGACTGCAAAATCAAAGAGATAAGAGAGAGCACAGGGGAGCAGGTCCAAGTGGCAGGAGACATGTTACCCAACTCTACCTATCACCATTGCTGGGATCCCACAATCCATCATCGAGTGTGTCAAACAGATTTGTGCAGTCATGCTGGAGTATCCCCCAAAGGGCGTCACCATCCCCTATCGACCCAAGCCATCCAGTTCTCCTGCCCTCCCAGCGGCCAAAGATTTGACCACTGACTAAGCCTGACCTAACTGAGCACAACTCAAGATGGATACCAGTGTAATTGAAGGAGGTTTAAATGTCACACTTACTATTCTCCGACTTATGCATGAGAAGGAGGTTGGAAGCATCATTGGGAAGAAAGGAGAGTCTGTAAAGAAGATGCGTGAAGAGGGTGGTGTAAAGATTAACATCAGAGGTGAGTTCCTACCGGTTCTGACCGTCATCCTGTTTTTTGCTTCTGCGCATGCACAGAAGCATTTTTACCTATTGCGCATGCGTGCGTAGCGTGCGTAGCGTGCGTCCAAACCAGCAGTAGAAGAAGCTGGAACCCACCCCTGATTAACATCTCAGAAGGGTACTGCCCAGAACGGATTATCACTCTTCCTGCTGCTGGACCCAAAGCCATGGTCACTGCAGGATCAGTGGAGGACTCCAGCAGATTATTCATTGAGCCTCTATCCCAAAGTCTTTATGGAGGAGAACTCACTCCTTCGCATGAAAATCTATTCTGTTGGCTGATAGATCCTGCAGTCATGAAAGGTTTCTCTTGAGGTGTCACCTGAACCTGCTTCTTTATAGTTTTAACCTATTGTTTCTGGTCTTGTCTTAAAGGACAACACAAAATAAAACATCCCCGTCTTCTATTGACAGCCCTTTAGGTATTTGAAGATTGCTATCTCACTGTCTCTTCTATAAGCTTGTTCTAGGATGCTCATAGTTTCCCAGTTGAAACTATGATTAAGTCTGTCCTGGTTTGTGAAATTAAGTTTACATTATGTCTTTGGACTGCTAAGTGATGTTCATGGATGCCAATCTTATGCCTTTTTGCCTTATGTGGTGGCTGTTGCAGTCATCATTATGCTCTATATTGTAGATGATTCCTGGTTTTTCCCCCTTCTGGGTCTTCTGGACCTTTTGATTTACTTAGGATGTTTTGGGGGGCTTTAGTTGATTTGTGTGCTCTGATGATGTCATGTGGTTGTAATAGTCTGTTGGTTTTTGATATAGGACTATATTATCCTTTTCACAGCCTGTATTGGTTGTGCAATCTAGGGTTGAGTGGTCCAACACTTTTTAATAAAGTTGCATGGGAAACCATTTTGTTGGAAGATGTTGCATAGATGATCTGTTTCTTTTTTCTGATGTTCAGGGTTGCTGCAGTATGTTTGTGCATGTCTAACAGCTTTCTCATGGATAGTGGTTGGTGTGCATTAGAATTTGTTTCTAATCTGCCAATAGATTCTTTTTTGCAGTTCTCCTTTTCAGAACCTAAATGGGTAAGCCAACCCAGTTATGTCATCTTTCTCAATTTCAGCAATACATTTTGGTGATGCCATCAATATTCCCTGCAGAGGAGAGGTACTATTTGAAATCTCCTACATATCTCCACATCCTGCATTGGATGCTTGGATGGGGCATTCCAGATTTCCAATAGGCAAGTCCTCTGAATGAACCATAATAATATGATGTACTGCTGTAAGCTTTGCCAAATCCGTGCTTAAGGCTGTTACAACAGCCAGGGCAGTACAAGCAGAAAGTCTTCGTAAGCCAACAAATGGATGGCTCTCGTGGACAATAATCCAGCAGACACCTGGCAGCTAGCTCATCTTTTCTCCATGCTAATAACCATTACAGAGAGCTTGCCCAATTGATTGGTGGTTATCTTGGAGAAGCTGGACACTTTAAAAGAACCTGCGTGCCTTTGACTGAAAGCAGAACTGGAGCACATTGATTTACTGTGACTCCTCATTATTTTTAAAAGCATTCCACTACCATGAAGATGTCTGCAACAGTCAGGGCTACTTTTCTACTCAAACAGAGAAGTTAAAAGCAGGAAAGACATTGAAAAGTGAATGCAAAAAAAAAAAAAAAAGGAATCTTTGTTTTAAGCTGGTGCCAGGCCATTTATTCCACTCATCCTCCGGAAGGAACCCAGAATAATTAAAAAAAAAGAAAAGTAAAAAATATTTTTAAAAACACACACTATAAAGGAACAATATTTTAAGTAAAAAAAAAGAATAAGGGAAAGGAAAAAGAAAACACAAAGAATAATAGAACAGAGCTAGTGATGTGGGAGTCTTGTCAAAGTGCGCACAGTGTGACTATGTGAAACAACCCAGGAGCAAATACAGTAAACAGAGGTTTGTATTTCAATAGTGGTTTTATCTACAAAGAATATATACATACACGTACTTTAGTCAGACCTCAAACAAACAGCAATCAGCAATTACAGCAGAGAAGCACACACGGAGAGATATGTCCCAACTTCTTATTACAGCCTCTTAAAGTGATATCAGCCAAAAAACCTTGCTGACTCATTCCCAGCATTACATCATTGTAGCAGCTGGTCAGCTCTTAAATCATTACCCTGACATCACCGATATAACTTCTATCTTTCTCTGACTGCCCACAGATAAAAAAAAGATTAGACTCCTATACCACTAGCTTTATTTTCCTATCCATTCTTTTCCCCCTTTCCTTGTTGAAAAACTATAGACAAGCACCTGCCTCTTCCATTAACCTAGATCTGTTCATAGTTTGAGAACTTGCACGTTGCACCAAAGCTGAACATCAGTATTATCTGGTTAGCCACTGTTCCTTTCTTTTAAGTGTAAGAGGCTACTAGATGCATCTTGCACCATTTCCAAGTACAACTTCAAGGAGACTGGGTAGGAGAGTTAAGCACAGCAGAAAAAATAATTGTGGTTCACATTTTTATGTGAGTTTCCTTGATCTTTGTGCAGCCTGAGGTAACCCTCTCAAATACACGCTTTCAGCATTTTCCAGTGACATTTGTAGCTCTGAAAATGTATACCAAAATATGCATATTAGGAAAGAATGGGCCCCAAAAGACTCATGTTAGGTGAATTATGCACACACATAAGTGAGTGTGTTTATGTAAGCCTTTTAAGCTGAAAATGCTGTATTAGCCTAAAGCAAAGTTACCTATGGAGATCTTGGTAGAACAGGTGAACAGAGATGATTGTGGTGCTCAAATTCATCAATGACTCTGCTAAAAGGAAATTGAAGTGAACAATGTGAAGCAGGGATGGGTTGGGGGAAATGATATTTTTTCAGCACTTCAGATCACTGTGGAAAGGGCCATGTCTTAAATATAAGTGGAGAAGGCATCACATAAATGGTTAAGTCCGGGATTTTAGTGGTAGGGAGGGTAAATTTATTATTTTTTAAATCATTTGTTAAATATATTTGAAGGCCTAGACCAGGGGTCAGCACACTGCGGCTCTGGAGCCGCATGTGGCGCTTTCCTCCCTCTGCTGCACAGTGGTGGGTTTCAAAATTTTTTGGAACCTCTTCTGTAGGTGTGGCCTGCTTTCCGGGTCCACTGGTAGAACCTCTTCTAACCGGTTCAGTAGATTTGACGAACCGGTTCTACCGAACTGGTGTGAACTGGTAGGAACCCACCTCTGCTGCTGCGGCTCTGTCACCGGTTGGTGCCACAATTTTGAGAGGAGCTTCCGGTGGGGCGGGGTGGGGGGGGAGAAGCACAGTGCGCCAGGAGAAAACACTATGGCAAGGGGAGGGTTTTCCAGTTGTCTCCACAATTGATAGGGCAT
Source organism: Thamnophis sirtalis (assembly GCF_051295495.1). Classification (NCBI taxonomy): domain Eukaryota; kingdom Metazoa; phylum Chordata; class Lepidosauria; order Squamata; family Natricidae; genus Thamnophis; species Thamnophis sirtalis. The sequence goes on along the minus strand of NW_028261381.1, from coordinate 20,974,051 downwards.
TCAGTTATGACAGGTAGAGGAAAAAGTACGCCGTGCTAGGAGGAGACTCTATGGTGGGGGAACTGAACTTCCGGTCAGCTCCAGAATTGAACAAGGGGCTTCCGTTTAGTGGCTTTGTGCCTCCCGGTGTTTTCTTTTCTGTGGGAAACGGGTCCAAATGGCTCTTTGAGTGTTTAAGTTTGCCAACCCCTGGCCTAGACCATTGTTATTACCTTACATCAGACCTGTCAAACTGGTGGCTGGCAGGCCGGATACAACCACAGTCACTCTGGCTCGGCAAAGGCAAAAAACATTGTGATCCATCCCGCAACACAATTGAGTTAGACACCCTTGCATTACATTTATATTCCACTTTTCCTCTGGAAATTGGCTAATTGGGGAATGTCCCCTCATTTTATCCCAATCACTTTGTGAGATACCATAGATAGGGCTAAAAAGAGAGTGTGAAAACAGTCCAAAATGGACTACTTGGTGAGCTCCATCTTTAAGTGGGGATTTTAATTTGGAGCTCTATACTCCAAGTCAATTTCCCTTAACCAAGACCACTTGAGGAATCACAGAAAACATTGCCTGGATTCTTGCTGCTTTGCACTAGCTGTAGAATGAATAGAAACAGGAAAGTGAGAGATATGAGCATGTATAAATCCCAACCAATCCGTCTTCTGCAAACTGCTCATCCCTAGTGTAAACCTCCTATTGGAGCACGGGTGTCAAACCCGCCACGTCACGTTGCCTTCATGTGATGTTTTGCGATGTTTTTCCCCTTCGCAGAGCTGGGGTGGTTATGACCTGTGCGTGATGCTTCTGACCCATGGGCCGCCAGTTTGATACCAGAGTTGGAGGATATGAATGGTGCTGGTATGCTGCTTGTATTTTCCCTCCCTCTCTCCCTCTCCCTCTCTCTTTCTCTCTCTCTTTTCAGTAGTGTTGGGCTAAGAGGAGAAATGCTAATCGCTAACCCCGCTTCAGCTCAGGATGATTTGATCTATGGCATTCATGGGCTCGTGCTTTCAAGTATGAATTTGGTTAGTTAGGGAGCAGTGGAAAAGGCTCTGGATTTAGAAATTGGTATGTTTTTCTATTTAGGGTCCTTGTTTCCATTTAAACAATAATCTTAGCCCTCTCTAGCAGTGTTAGGGGAAAAACAGTTTCACAGTGGGATAAAATTACCAATTAAGGAAAGATTTAACTCAAGAACGCTGATAAAAATGAAGTGATAGGAAGAACATCTCTGCCAGAATCTTGCAGAAAATACATTTTCCAGGCATAGAATCCAGATCATTCCAGAGAGGGATGACTTAGTAAACAAGAATTATGAAGAAATATTCTCATGACATGCATGAAGAGTTCTTTTTCAGGGTTTTCAATCAAATGAACAGCTCTGGGCAGCTTTAAAATCCCACTGTACTTATTGATGGCTATTTCTGGGATAGAAATAGATTAACACGTGAAGAAACATGTGCATGCAAGCCCTGATCCCCTACAGCTCCATATTCCCAGCTGCTTGAAAAGAACTTTAAATGTTTAAATGTTTAACCTGTAGGAAGTCAGCATCCACCCCTCTCCCAGAAAAATGAAATATTTTAGGAAATATTAAAAGGGCAGAATATTTCCCCCTAAAAGGGAGGCGGAAACTCACCCCCCCACCTGTGTCAATGGGCCATTAAGGCCTGAGCCAGTCTATTATACATAACAAAGGTAGGATTAGCGATCCCCCCATCTCACCACATGGCACCTGGGAAGATTACATCACCCAGCACTCAAACAAGCTTGGGACACAGACAAAGCCTACAAAATTAACTAAGACACCCCCCCCCCAGGAGTCTGACAGACCAATGGGATACATTTCTTACACAGGAACAGGAAGCACAGAGGTGGGGCCCAACAGAGGGTATAAAACTCAGGGTCTCTCAGCATCTCGACCCCTTTTCTGCTCAGGAGCTCAAGCCATGTGATCCTATCCACCATTAAACCATCTTTCCAAACAGCCTCCATGCTTCCAGTGTCTTTTCCCCCACTTGGAACTGAACCCAGATGGACATTTCTTCCAACAAACCTTATTAATGTTCCCAGTTTCAGATAACAGAGCAAATATGTTCAGCCAAATATACCTGCAACCTTCTTACCATACATCATGTTTGTGTATGCATCCATGTTCCTTACTCTAGCTAGTTCTAATTGTTTGCTGGCAAATGCTTGTATATCTTAGATCAATCTTCTCCAACTTCCCCCAGCCCCCCCCTCTCACTAAATCCTAGAGTTGATTCCACGGTTCCACCACAAAACCGCGGTAGACTAAAGCGCGCTCGACAAAAGCGCGTACCTGACGTCATCACAGCGCGACGAAAACATCACGCTGTGAGTGGTAAACTTAAAATTAACGCGAAAACCTTACCCTAACCCCCCCAAACCTAACCCTAAACCTAACCCTAAACCTAACCCTTAACCTAACCCTAAACCTAACCCTAAACCTAACCCTTAACCTAACGCTAAACCTAACGCTAACCCTTAACCTAACCCTAACGCTTAACGTAACCCTAAACCTAACCCTAACCCTAACCCTTAACCTAACCCTAACCCTAACCCTAACCCTAACCCTAACCCTAACCCTAACCCTAACCCTAACCCTAAACCTAAACCTAACCCTTACCTTTACGTAAATCGGCTTGCTTTAAAATCGCTTTTTAAAATCTCCGCGGTCGTATTTGTCGCGCTGCTGATGACGTCAGGTACGCGCTTTAATCGGGCGTGCTTTAGTGGACCGCGGTTTTGTCGTGCCACGGATTCCACATCCAGAATGTCAGGAAGGCATCCCGGTTGAAAAAGTCTGGAATTATCTGGACAATAAAGGTTTTCCTTGAACTCACTACATGGTGTTAGGAAAGTAATTCTCCGCTTGGATCAGGAAAGATAACCGTGCTGATGTATCTTTCCCAGATCCTTATAATTGAAGAACTACAATGTGGATTTAGATGGCCTTTGGTGCCCCCTATCCTCAAATTGCCAACACAACCTACCCATCGCCTCCTCTAGCTAAACAAATATTGCCTGGTAGCTCCCTACAATAAAGTGAAGATCAAAAGGAAAGGAGGAAATGAGGAGAAAAAGATGGCCAGTTCCTCTGGAATGCCCTGACAGGAGATGACGAAGTGTTGGCCTTATGTAACCGTAGGGGGGGAGTATTGGGAGCAGGAGGGAAGGGAGACATACTTCCTAACCACAGAGCAGTGCCAGATCTATGTAGGTGAGGATGATGAAATAATAAAGCATTTCCCGTGTGTGGTTTTCATTACCTCACTTTTGTTTTTCCTCCCAAGCACGATGGAAAGAGAACAGAGGTCCCCAGTTCCACCTGGCTCCTCCTCCCCTGAGGATTGCAGCTGCACAAATAGGAGGAAGACCCACCATGGAAAGGATCCCAGCACCTTCCTGCTGGAAAGAATGATTTGCTCAGCCTCTTTAATGTCATTGATGCTTGACCAGTCACTGCAGAGGCTTCCTCATTGTCCTCCTGAAATAAAGCTAAAACTGACATTATTCCACTCTGAGTCCCAAGCTGGTAGCGGACATGCAAAGCTGCAACCTTTTCCCTGAAGGGTCCTGCCATTCTTAAGTGACAACTTCTCACACAAACCTTAAGTAGCCATTGTCCTTATGTAGGCCCCTTTTAGCAGATTTGCTTAGGTTTCTGAATTGCTCTGTGATGTCACAATCCTAATCAAGTGCCTTGAAAAGAAAAGGATTCTAAAATTCAAGGGTAAATAACAGCATGCTAATCCCCCCAACAGCACACAACTCAAAAGGATGCAAAAGCATCCCGTGGCACGACAAAACCGCGCTTGACTAAGCCGCGCCCGATTAAACCGCGTCGTTGACGTCATCAACAGGGCGACAACAGCCAGCCCCGAGAAAGAAGGGCGCTTTAAATAGCGCTTTGAAAGCAAGCTGATTCAACTTAAGGTAAGGGTTAGGTTTAGGGTTAGGTTTAGGGTTAGCTTTAGGGTTAGCTTTAGGGTTAGCTTTAGGGTTAGGTTAAGAGTTAGGGTTAGGTTAAGGGTTAGGGTTAGGTTAAGGGTTAGGGTTAGGTTTAGGGTTAGGTTAAGGGTTAGGATTAGGTTTAGGGTTAGGTTAAGGGTTAGGTTTAGGGTTAGGTTTAGGATTATGTTTAGGGGGGTTAGGTTTAGGTTTAGGGGTTAATTTTAGGTTTAGCGTTTACAGCGTGCTTCTGTCTCTGCGCTGTTGTCGCCCTGTTGATGACGTCAGCTACGCGGTTTCGTCGAGCGCGGTTTAGTAGAACGCGGTTTTGTGGTGGAACCAAAGCATCCATTTACAGCCCCCAGGGCTTCATCTCTTCAGAGGTGCCAGCTTTCTCAGCAGCATCCTTTTTTTAATATAACCCTTGTGGGAGAGAAGGGATAAAATGGGTCTATAAGCTCTCCTGAAAGTTAGTCCCTATAGTTTGTAAAGGGACACAGTGGCTCAGTGGCTAAGACACTGACCTTGTTGATCAGAAAGGTCAGCAGCTCAGCAGTTCGAATCCCTAGCACTGCATAATGAAGTGAGCTCTCGTTACTTGTCCCAACTTCTGCCAAGCTAGCCCTTCGAAAGCATGTAAAAATGCAATTAAAAAAATAGGAACAACCTTTGGTGGGAAGGTATCAGTGTTCCGTGCGCCTTTGGTGTTTAGTCATGCCGGGCACATGACCACGGAGACGTCTTTGGACAGCGCTGGCTCTTCAGCTTTGAAATGGAGATGAGCACCGCCCCCTAGAGTCGGGAACACACTTATGTTCGGGAAAATCTTTACCTTTATAGTTTGTAAAGCCATAATGTATAGTTTAGCACAAAGTGTGAACCAGGTTACCAGTGATTTGTCTCACGACTCACGCTAAAATGAAGCTATGGTTTAGCTTATGATCTCATCCAACATAAATCTAAGTAGATGATAATTATCTAGTATAAGTAATTTCAAGGGCTCCTATACTTTAATATACTTTAGGCAAGCCTGCTTTAAGAGTAATGAGAAAAGATTGACACAACATCTGGACAATCAACAACACTATTTTGCAGATGTTTCCCCCTACAAATAAGACCATGATTGAACTAAGGAGACAGTTAGAACAATTAATCAGTGGAATGTCTTGCCTCCAGAAGTTGTAAGTGCTCGAACACTGGAAGATTTTAAGAAACGATTGGACAACCATTTTTCTGAAATAGTATAAGGTTTCCTGCCTGAGCAGGAGGTTGGACTAGAAGATCTCCACGGTCCCTTCCAACTTTGCTATACTGTTATGACTGAAGATTTCTCCTAAAGGGAGAAATATTAAGCAGAGAAATAACTTTCTTTTACTTGTGATTTACAATACCTGCAATGCAGTTCTAAATCATCACTAAAGTAATTCTTGGAATGCTACTGATTTTATACACAGTTACGCTTACTTCAGGGTAACAATTTATGTTTGCATTAACAAACAAACATTCAAAAATTGCTAGGATTTAGAAAATGGATTTTCAAGTGGCTTGGTTTTTAGCAGTTTTCCCACCATCCCTAGGGAGCTGAAGATGAGAGGTAGAGATGAAAAAATATAGCTCATTTACATCTTGAATCACAAGACAGACCCTTAATTCTAGGCACAATACCAGGTAAATCTGACTGCTATTAGTTCCCCACTCAGTGCGCTTCCAGTGCGGGGACATTGGGCTGGCAACAAAAAATCTGCTCCATTGTACATATTAGTGGCATTGTGCCAGGTAGACATACCATTTTTTTTAATGATGACATATGAAAACAATCCAACTTGTCTTGCAACAACTTAGGTTGGTTCAAGTTCAAATAAGAAATAGCAGCAATAGCAATAGCAATAGCAGTAGACTTATATACCGCTTCATAGGCCTTTCAGGCCTCTCTAAGCGGTTTACAGAGAGTCAGCATATTGCCCCCAACAATCTGGGTCCTCATTTTACCCACCTCGGAAGGATGGAAGGCTGAGTCAACCCTGGTTACATCAACCAAATTGATGTAACATAAAGCACAAGAAGAAATGATGAAGATGTTGACATCAAACAATTGTGGCTGAAGCCAAGTCTTATTACTTGTAAATCCTGGATTAGGTTATTTCCAAATCTTGCCCTGTTATTTCCAAAAAGTCGTATTTTAAAAGACTTTAACTGGATTTTTCTATGTTACATTCTGTGCCCGTCCTATAAGTGTTCTGTCAAGACCAAATTTCAGGATACATAGAAACTGGATTTTAATTAGGATTGTCAATAAATCTTGGTGAGATTTCTAGAATCAGATATTTAAAACAAAGTATATTGATTTCAAAAAATAAAAATAAAAACTTGACATATTTTACATCCATTGTCAGTTTATGGATATAGGAAACAAGTTACTTAGGATTATTTATTAATTTAGTGTATGATGCGAACATGATAGAAGAAATTAAGCATATATACACAATCCATGTAATCTATATATTAAAAAATAGCTCTGTGTGTGTTTGTATGCACACATATTCCAGCATAACTCTGGAACGCCTCAAGCAATTCCAACCAAACTTGGTACACAGATGACTTACTCTCTGGAAACAAATACTGTGGAGGTAACACCCTTTAGGGGGGTGTTCTGTTAAGATATAGCCTGTTGTGCCTTCAAATGGTTTCTACTGTACTGCTGTAAAGTGGCTTCTACTGTACAGCGCAGTGGAGTTGCCATGGTAACTGCTTCACAGTTTTCCACAAAGGGGCTCCCTCTGGTAAGGGGGAAAATCCAACATTAGATATTATGTTTGGTACGGACATTTCCCCCCTATAAATAAATACCCGGGCAACAGCACGTTCAGCTAATTATATATAAAACATCTATGAGAATATGGCGGTGACCTCATAATTGGATGTCCAAATCAGGTATCCAGGCAATTATCTCTGGCTTTGCTTTATGCAGATTTTCCAGAGAACCGGAAAATGTATGTCATGGGCAATCTTGCACATTACGTTTAATAGTTTGCAAATCAGCGCCATAATCACAACAAGGATTTTTCCATCATGACTGATATAGGGCAGAGGCACTTCTTCCAGTATCACATTACTTCGGGCAGCTCTATTAATTCAGGACTCTACCAAACGATTGGAGGGATATTTAGATGAAAAGATTGCTGAGAAAGAAATAAGTTTGGTTCCATGTGTTTAGTATCAATTATTATTTTATTTTTTTAAAAATTGCAAATATTTAATGTTTCCTTATATTTTGTTATTTCAACCATTTTCAGTAAACTTCATTCTCTCTGACCAGTTATGTTGTAACACTATAATTAGAACCCAGAAATTATATTTCATAGGGTACGTTGTATTATTCCAGTCCATAACCATATCCTTATTCCTATCTAAATAGACTTTCAGAGGTGCTAATTTTAGCTTACCCAAAGAAACCACCCAGACTGAAGGCAGAGCTACAATTTCTGTTTGACTATTGCTAGTTTGGATCACATCCCACTTCCTGAGGATGCCACCCGCTTCCTCAAATGCACTCTTTGTCTGTGTTTCCAGCTTCAATTCAAAATGGCTATTTTTCAGCCAGAGCCATCCTATATCCTTCAGAATAGAGGGTCTCCAATGCTTCCTTTTGTTTTAGTGACAACCCTACCCAGAGGTGGGTTCCGGCAGGCACTACTGCCAGCTCGCTTGTGTGCTGCTGCATGCGTGCTTGTGTGTTCTTGATGTGTGCTGTGCATGCATGCACAATGCAATTAAAATTGTTCTACGCATGTGCAGAACTGAAAAACAAGATGGCGCCGCCTATGGTGCCGCCTGGGGAACGGGTTTGGGGGCGTGGCAGGCCTGCAACCCAGGGCACCAAACCATTACCGGTTCAGCCGAACCAGTCCAAATAGGTAGGAACCCACCACTGCCCCTAGCTCTGACTGGCTGTAATGTGTGGCGTTACACCTCCTTCTTTCCAGTAGCTAAAAAACGGGCTTTGTTCCCAACATCTGAATAGAAGCATAGACAGCAAAGGGAATTAGTTTTGGTTCTTTCTAAGGAAGGTGCCAAGATCTTAAAACAGCGAACCTCTGAGATTCATGTATGGCTGCATTTCAAGTCCCAGGCAATAGAGGCAATTATGAGGAATTCTGGGTAGTGGTTCCATCAAAATCTGAAGAGGCAGAAATTCTCTGTTTCTCTAAATATAAGGATTAAGTCCATCAAGTATGGTTCACCTCCTGCCAACAGCTGCACGTCGTGCTCATGGAAGGCTTGCAAGAAAATGGACCTAGGATCTCACCGTCAGTCTGGTAGCTGAGACAAATGAGCAGATATCTGAAAGGGCTGGTTGAGCTATGGGGCTGAGCTTTCCACATACACAGCCAGACACCAATTACTACTTTCTCTCATGTTGTGGCTCTATTTTAAATCAACTGTGCTACAAAACCTGCCTGTTAGAAAAATACTTTGTGGGGCAGCCATTTTCTAGTTAGAGTCAATTGCGTTTTAACCTCTGAGGGCTATCTGGGTCACTCATGTCCCCTTGTGACTTCTGATGCCTTGACAATTTTTCCCCCTTCTGCACACAATGTAGAATTATATCCCTCAGCGAGATCTCACAGAGGTACCTCTTATAAATAGTTTATAAAGGACTGATTAATGGTTAATAAAAGAGTTTGAAAAATTGTTAATCAATTGCAATAGATCACTACTGAGTCTAACCCTTCAATAGGATACTTATAACCATAGTTTATAACCTTTTAATGTCTGCTGCATTTGTCATTATAATCATGTACTTATAAGATGCATTTTTGCACATGGGTGTTAAATAATTTACTCGTGATCCCAGCGGTCACCAAAGTTTCACTAAATTCTAGCTGCAAGATAGTTAGACATATCTAATGGGTTTACTAGCCACTTATTATAAATGTCATTTTTGTCTATTTTTCATTTTAAAAAGAAGAGCAGGGTAGCCTTAAAAGATCACTGAATAAATAACAGTATGATTGCAACAGTTGGTTTAGTTTCCTTAATGTTATGTTGTGCAGTGTAGATTCATCACAAGACCTATGTAAAGTTGCCACCAAGTTGACTTGCAAAGCAGTGTTGGGTTCCTACCAGTTTGGACTGGTTCGCCTGAAGTGATAGTAGTTTGGCGGCCTGGGTCACTGGAACCGGTAGCGACCCAGGCCTGCCATGCCCCTGAACTGGTTCTCTGGGCACCGCCATAGGCGCCGCCATCTAGTGTTTTGCTTCTGCGTAGGCACAGAACAATTTTTATTGTATTGTGCATGCGCGCACAGCGCACCCATGAGCAAACCGTCAGTAGTGCCTGCCGGAACCCACCCTTATTACAAAGAGACTGTTGTGCACTGTTATATAACTGAGTGTAAGGTGGGGGGAGGAGACACATCACCAAAATAAGAGGACAGAAGACTTGCACGTAATTTTCATATTGAAATTTTTGCTTGCTAGAAATTGGAAACATATTATAAATTCAAACCTTTATTGTCAGAGTACAACATCTGTACAATGAGATTGGCTGAGCCTCCCAACACAATATAACTCACAGTGAAATATATAATTTAAGAAGAAATGCAGGCCACTTTATTTTAATATATGAGACTGTGACTAAGTAATTGTAGGAGTGAGGGGTCAAATGCATCATGAGTCTTGAATCTTTGTGTGATCGCAAAAGATCTAAGTCCAGCCCACCTTGAATGCCTTTCTTATCTCTCGCTCATTTCCCTTTACCACTAGTTGGTCAGATTCTTGTAGGCAGCTTAAGCTTGCAATAAATCTTTATTCTCATTTGAACTGCCTGAATCTTCTGATCTCTCCTGGTTTTTTGACAGTAATTTGTACACTTGTTCATCAGGGTGGCTCACTTAGTTCAGCAGAATAACTGAGGAATTTTGGAAGTTGAAGTCCACACATCTTAAAGTTGCCAAGGTTGAAAAACTGCATTAATTGAAAGAGTATCCAATCTTATGCAACTGCCATATTCACTATTTTTCTATTCTGAATCTCTAAATAATATGTATGCATAATAAGTATGCATTTAAATTCGCAAAAACGATTCCATGTTTAACTTCCTAGCATGTAGTGGCTGTGTTGATTTCTGTTCACAAAGATATTCATTGAAACATATTTGGCTAAGCTTTTTCATGCAGCTGTGTGTGTTTTCTTTGTTACCTTCCCAATATGATTTCTAGGGCAAGAATAGGAAATAGGAATGATGAAAGTTCCATTAAAATTGGTGGAATTTTGAAATAAGGATGTAGAGGTTTATGGTACATATATATGATAAATAAATCAATGACATTAAATGCATGCAACTATAGGTCATTACAACTAGGCCCATGCAAAGTGACTAAGCTCATTTCCTCAGGAGTGATTTATAGCATTCTCTAATCATTCAATCACCACTGTGCCAAATGAACAGTAATGATATAAAGGCTTTATATCAACTTCAGTGATGTGTTGCTATGAAGTTGCAATAAATTGCCAGTCAGGATATAGTGGTTTCATGAATGAGATGACACTTCACTCAAGCTATCTAGTGGAGCTCTCTTTTGAAGAGATGTAGAGGTTTTGTGAAAGGGAAGATTTGGAGGCCCTTCTTGCAATGCCCTATTCCAAGGGATTCAAGTGTGAGAACCTGTTTGAAAGCTTTAGAAATCCTACTCATTCTGTAGGAAGTGAACCCACTGCAATTGTCCAAGACATAGCAGTTGCACTCATTATATTTCTTTCCATATCATAGGGAACGTTAAGCAAAGCTGTCCAGAGCACTTTTCTCAACCATAGTGCTACATTGCTAGAGTGACAATCCAGGAATTAAGAGGCAGGCCAAGCAAGGCAGGAATCATCTCTAGCACTGATAGTTACACTCTATAGCAGAGATGGGGAACTATGGTCCCTTTATGACTTGTGGAGTTCAATTGAAGTCCACAAGTCATAAAAGGGCCATAGCTCCCCATACCTGCTCTATAGCAATAATCCACTGCTGCTTTAGAAGGGGCATCATTTTATTTATTTATTTATATCCCACCTATATTATGTTTTTACCAGTAACTCAAGTCAGCGAACATATCCAACATTTCTTTCTCCTCCATTTTCTTCACAACCACAACCACAACCAGCTGTGAGGTGGACTTGGCTGAGAGAGAGTGACTTGCCCAAAGTCACCCAGCTGGCTTTCATGACTAAGGCAGGTCTTTGTGGTCTTCCATTTTCTAGCCTGCTTCTTTAACCACTAGACCAAACTACCTTGAAAGTCTTTCTTCCTTTAAAGAGGAACAAAAAGTCAGCATCGGTGGCATATTTAAATTGTTTTTGCTGCTGCTGTTGTTTGACCATGATTGCAAGGCCACACTGAGCAGGATGGATCCTATAACCCAAGTGCTGAAGCTGTACTATTGTGCAGCAGATTCAGGGGTGGGTTCCTGCCAGTTCTAACCTCTTCTATAGAAGAGGTTCCAGAAATCTACAGTGCTGTTTAAAACCGGTTCTAGCTCCCTCCCCCTGCCCGTCCGCACATTATCAAGATGAAGAGTGAGAGGAGGAATTCTGGGAGTTGAAGTCCACAAGTCTTAAAGCTGTCAAGTTTGAACACCCCTGGTTTTTTTTTCTAAAGGGTTAGGGGTGCAAGGGTCTTGTAATTGGACAGCTTTAAGACTTGCGTGCTTCAATGCCAGAGTTCCTGAGCCAACATTTTGGTTGCTAAGCAAGAGCATTGTTACATGAGTTTCACCAGATTTTACAAGTTGGCCATGCCCACCCAGTCACATGACTGCTAAGCCACTCCCGCTTGGTCACATGGCTGGCAAGCAACTCCCACCCCATCACATGGCCAGCAAGCCACTCCTACCCAGTCACATGCCTGGCAAGCCACTCCCACCCAATCACATGGCCGGCAAGCAACTCCCACAAAGCAGGCCACACCTACAGAAGAGGTTCTAAAAAAATTTGAAACCCACCACTGAGCAGATCGATGCATTTATGATTTAAAAAAAGATTAATTCTGAGAACTTGTTGAGCTACGTTTTAGCCCTGTGTCTTCCCCCTTCTGTCTTTTCGGCACTGCTTTTAGTAAACAACTGGGATTTTGTGATCTTGTGCAAATTACCCCAAGATTACATTCTGCATAAAGTGATTTGTCATTCTAGGGACAGAGGAATCTGCCTTGAATCCAGTCAGTGGCTCATTAGGATTTTAGGCAAGCTTTTCTTAGCCTTATTTGGAAATAGTAAAGGATGGAATTTTAGAGGAACTGAAGACAAATGTGAAGATTGTTTTGTGGCTGGCTGTAAATCCTAATTTTTTCTTCTTGTAAGCTTCCCAAGGTAATTGGGGGTCAGGTGGCATATAAATTTAATGCTCTACACAGCAGTTAGGTTGAAACAATAAATAGTATGGAAGAAAACGTTATTATTTCTCTTTTCTTGGAACAGATTTATAAGATACTTTTTGCTTTTAACATTTCTTTCTGTTATTTTTAAAAGGTATGTGTGTGGGGGTTCATTTGCAAAAGCAGCCATCACATCAAATGACATGGAGTCGTATAATTTTCTGCTCCAAAAAATCAGTGTACATTTTACCACAAAGATACATTTTTTTTCTTTCAAACAAATGATTTATACAATAGCACTATAGCAATAGCATTTTAACAGATTAACAGATTAACAGAGTTGGAAGGGACCTTATAGGTTATCTAGTCCATCCCACCGCTCAAGATTTATATAACGCCCCATAGTTCTTTACCTCACTCTCTGAGCAATTTACAATGTCAGCCTATTGCCTCCAACAATCTGGATCCTCATTTTGCTGACTTCAGAATGAACGAAGACTGAGTCAATCTTGAGCTGGTGAGACTCGAACTTTAGGCTGTGGCCAAAGTTTGCCTGCCATACTGCATTCTAACCACTGTGCCACCAATTTTACAATTTCTCATTTATTACAAACAACAGTCCCCAAATGCTTATTGAGAATTCTTGATGATTAGTTATGGATTTGAAGAAATGTCAATGGGAACAGCCAATGCTACTGGTCATAATATACTGTGATGACCTGGGACAAGGCACGAAGGCTGAGAGTTCAAACTCCCCTTTAATGCTCCAACGTTTCCCCAAACCACGTTATGCAAGTCCCAGAGCAAAGCGCGCACACACACACACATGCACACACGCGCACACACACACGCACACACGGCAGCCCCTGGTTGAGAGTAGGCCATAAAAACGCTGTTAGCACAATGGCTTCAAGGAAAGAAGCCCAGTGGGGCAAGGGAACAAGGAAATAAATGAATCCATGAAGCAAGGAAGAAGGCAAGCAGTCCTGCAAACACCAGACATTGGCAATGGCATACCAAACCCCACAAATTCAGTGTTTGTTCCCGACAAATGCCCCTGCCCACAGTGGGGAGGGGCATTAAGTCCCAGATGTACCTTGTGAAGAGGGGTAGGATGCTCTCCTCCCAAGTCATCTGGTTGTCCTGTGCTGTTCCCGTCTCCTCTCCACTCTCTATGCTCAAGGATCAGGAGGTGGTGGTCCTTGCTCGTCGCTCCTCATTTCCACTGCCTGCCCTCTCCGTCATCCTGCCCTTGCCCTTCCTGCTGGCAAGCTGTCCCAAGCCAGAGAGGCCTGGGGCTGCCTAGTCCTGCTCTTCCTCACATTCCTCCAAAGCCAACGATGCTGCCCCCCTCGACCCCAGCTCCTGCACGTCCTCCTCTGCGGATTCAGGCTCCAAAAGGGGCATGACATATACTGTACAATAATTTCATCCTTATGTGACATTGACTTCATATTTTGTCTAGAAATAAATTGCTTATTAAATGCTTTAAGGATAGGAAATTTGTCTGCACTAATCTGTTATTTTTTATTTCATTTTCATGTAATGCAAATTGGGACAATGAAATAATAGTACTTGTTAGGAATATAATCTAATGGTTGGGTTGGCAATATATAAACCATGTAACAATGCTGTACTTGTTTCTTTAAATCAGTGGTAGTCAACCTGGTCCCTACCGCCCACTAGTGGGCGTTCCAGCTTTCTTGGTGGGCGGTAGGGGTTTTGTCCGATACTGAAGCACCTTCCTTTTTTTTAATTTAATTGACTTAAAAAAAAAATCCATAGCATTATTTAAAAATTTTCATTAGGTTTTCATAAAATCACCATTACTGTGGAACTGGTGGGCGGTTAGAAAATTTTACTACTAACAGAGATACAAAAGTGGACGGTAGGTATAAAAAGATTGACTACCCCTGCTTTAAATCATACTGTAAAATGTGATTGGTTGCTGTTTTCCTCAATCGGCCATAAGAGGGAGCCAGAATGACTGTTAGCTCTCTGTTAGATGCTGGGCTGATCTGATCTGAATGTTTTGGAAGCTGGCTGTTAGAAAGTGCCGTGAGCTATTGTAAGTTTTGCAACTGCTAGCAAACTTTGAGTACTGAACTGATTATATGATACTAGACTATGTTATTTGGATTATCCCTTAACTGAAAGACATTGATGACTGACTGTCTTATCCGTGTATGACTTGGACTGTTTGATGGACTCTGATACCTCTATTTCCACTAAAGTAAAAGCCTATTTAAACTGCAGTGTCTCTGGTTTGTGTGTTTTCCAACAACACTCTCACATCGCTTCTCTGAACGTACTCGCTCTCCCAACGAGGAGCTTACCTAACAGTACTCCAACAAGATGAAACAATTGAACAGGTTTAGGATGAAGGTAGGTCTCAATCTATTGACAAAGAATTCAGTCTCATGATAGCAACAGATGAGAAAGATTTATAGTCATAGTTACACACAGATGTAAGTAGCAAAATCTTCCAACCTGGACAATTGTACTGTTGAAATGGAACAAATGGTAGTTCCCTGAAGTTGATAGTCTTATCTGACTTCCATTCAGTTCTGTTGCCAAAGGTGTGAGCTCCAAATTATTGAATTCAAAAAATACATATAGGTAGTCCTTGACTTCTGACCATAATTGAGGCCAAAATGTCTACTGCTAAGCAAGGCAGTTATTAAGTAGGGTTTGCCCCATTTTACAACCTTTCCTGCCACAGTTGGTAAGTGAATCACTGCAGTTATTAAGTTAGTAACATGGTTGTTAAGCGAATTTGGCTTCCTCATTGACTTTGCTAATCAGAAGATCACAAAAAATGATCATATGAGACCCCAGGACACTGCAACCGTCATGAACACATGCCAGTTGCCAGGCATCTGAATTTTGATCATGGGGATGCTACAACGGTCATATGCATGAAAAATGGCCATAAGTCATTTTTTCCAGTGCAGCTGGAAAAACTTCAAACGGCCATTAAAGGAATGGTTGTAAGCCAAGACTACCTGTATGTGTCACAGTCTCTGAATTGTAGGTCTTAGAACTCCAGGAAAAAAAATTAAAATAAGGTGAAAGATTAATACAATCTGAAGACAAATTATGATTTTGGTGCAATCCTCTCCCTCCCTCCCTCCCTCCCTCCATCCCGCCCTCTCTCTCTGCCACCCATACACTATTAATCCACCAAGCCCACTATCACAATTTATCTCTTCTACATCAGTAGCTGCAAGAGATTCCCCTGTTCTTGTTATCTCGTCTTATTAGCAAGACATTTTTTAACCGCGTATATTATTACATCATAAAAATCAGTGCAAAGAATAATTCAATTCAAAATAAAAATAATAATAAATTCAATAAATAATCAATTAATACTTCAGCACGGAGAAGAGTAGCAATAGCAATAGTATTTAGACCCATGATGGCAAACCTATGGCACCTGTACCACATGTGGCATGCAGAGCCATATTTGCCAGCACATGAGCTGTCAGCTCCGGTGCGCATGTCCGGCCAGTGATTTTTGGCCTTCCAGAGGGCCAGGATAGGCGGTTTTCGCCCTCCCCAGGCTTCAGGAAAGCCTCCAGAGCCTGGGGAGGGTGAATATTACCCCCTGTGGGGGTGGGTCATGCATGCATGCACATGTGGGTGGGGCACATTGCATTGTGGATGTGGGGACACACATGCACATGATAGTGCATGCACCCACAATTTTGGCACGCCTTTACAAAAAGGTTTGCCCATCACTGACTTAGACTTATATACTGCTTCATAGTGCTATTACAGCCCTCTCTAAGTGGTTTTATAGAGTCAGCCTTCTGCCCCCAACAATCTGGGTCTTCATTTTACTGATCTCGGAAGGATGGACAGCTGAGTCAACCTTAAGTCTGGTGAGATTCGAACTGCCAAATTGCAGGCAGCCGGAAGTCAGCAGATGTAGCTTGCAGTACTGCATTCTAACCACTGCGCCACCACGGCTCTGCGTATCTGCTAAAAGCAGCTGCTTCTCTACTGGAAGCCATTTTTTAATCATCTTTTATTCACGTCCCTTCCAAACCAAGCAGGGTGCGTGCGCAAAAGTGTCCCATTCCCCCCTCCTTAGATCAGCATTCACTGCTGCACTCAGCGATATAGAGGGGTGTGTGGTGGAACTAGGCAATCCCTTGAGGAATCTCACTTTGGAAATGGCTTTCAAAGGAAACACCTTTTCCCTGTCTTCAGAAACAGATCCGTAGAGCATTTCTGCAAGCCGGAGCAGTGGGACACGTAAACAATCAACTTAAGTAAGAATAATTTTCCAGTTCACAGCAGTGGGGTGGTGGAACAGCAACAAAATGTGTATTGCCATCACTATTCAATTGTCTCTTTCTCTGGAGGTAGCTATTTAACTTACACTGCAATAAGAAATCCACTCAGTTGTATGTGTTTATATCCGGATTGGCAGTAACTGAGCCGAGGTGGCGCAGTGGGAGCCGAGGTGGCGCAGTGGTTAAATGCAGCACTGCAGGCTACTTCAGCTGACTGCAGTTCTGCAGTTCGGCTGTTCAAATCGCACCGGCTCAGGGTTGACTCAGCCTTCCATCCTTCTGAGGTGGGTAAAATGAGGACCCGAATTGTTGTTGGGGGCAATATGCTGACTCTGTAAACCGCTTAGAGAGGGCTGAAAGCCCTATGAAGCGGTATATAAGTCTAACTGCTATTGCTATTGCTATTGCTATCCCTAGCCTTGATGCTTTTTATTGGTGAGCCACAAGTGCTCATTCTGCCAGGCCCACCAAAGACTATTGGGATTATGTATACCAAGTGTAGATGCAGGTGTAAGCTTGTGAGAAGTGGTATTCAGCAGGTTCTGACCAGTTCTGGAGAACCGGTAATGGAATTTTTGAGTAGTTCTGGAGAACCGGTAAATGCCACCTCTGGCTGGCCCCACCCTCATCTATTCTCTGCCTCCCGAGTCCCAGCTGATCTGGAGGGAATGGAGATTTTACAGTATCCTTCCCCTGCCATGCCCACCAAGCCATGCCCATCAAGCCATGTCCACAGAACCAGTAGTAAAAAAAAATGAATCCCACCACTGGTGCTTGTAATCTTTATGAATATGCTCAAACACAAATGTGTAGAATTGCAAATTGCGATAATGAAAATTTACCAACTTTCATAATATTTTATATATTTACTGGTTAAATTTATATCATGTCTTTCCTCTGAAAACTTAGGATAACTTATATGGGAATCTGTGGTGGGATTCAATTTTTTTTACTACCAGTTCTGTGGGTATGGCTTGGTGGGCATTGATTAGTGAGCGTGGCAGGGGAAGGATACTGTAAAATCCCCATTCCCTCCCAATCAGCTGGGACTCGGGAGGCAGAGAATAGATGGGGGCGGGGCCAGTCAGAGGTGGTATTTACCAGTTCTCCAAACTACTCAAAATTTCTGCTACGGGTTCTCCAGAACTGGTCAGAACCTGCTGAATACCACCTCTGATGGGAATCCCCACCTTTTTACTGCCTGCAATAGCAATCCTTTGAGGCAGGGTGTGCTGAGACAAATACAAATACCCCTAGGAACTTTTTGTGAGTCATAATAGACTTGATCTTGGGACCTAATCCAACACCTTAGCCATTATATGATACTCAGCTGAAACATGGCAGAACAGGAACAACACCCACAAGAGCAGATGCATGATGTTGTATCATGTTTATTTATAGCATAATGATGGCATGGCTTTTATGGCATCAGCCACATGTGAGCAATGGGATAAAATGGGCAGGAATGCAGATGTATCAACAGAAGAGATTCTGGGATTGCTTTTTCAGATTTTTTTGGGGGGGAGGTGGGGTGTGGTGGGGAGTAGGATCACAGTTTTTTTTTCTTTAACGAAAAATGTATTAAGCTTATGTTAGGGCCTATGCGGCTTTTTTCATTTGTTTTCCAGCTCAAAATGATGTCGGGCATTATCACATTTAAAGGATCCCATCTGTGCACACAATGGGATGAATCAATCATCATTCTTCTCAACTGCAATGGGAAAGCTCCACATAAGTATGAATATTCTCATGGAAAGGATGGCTCGACCAAAGCATAAAGAGTGCAAAATCCAGTCCAAATCTTCCGTATGCAAATACAAACCTCTAATAAATAGGTGGTTGATATTCCCTCAGCAGCCTTCCTTCCCCCACTCTGGCGCCTTCCCCTAGTTTCTGTAGGATAGGCTACGTTGCTTGGAAAATTATGGGAATGGTAGTGTAATTATCAAGAGCATTTCCAGAAGCGCATGTTTTTAATAACATCACTCGGGCTTCTCTGTGGCAATAGAGATCCTGTCGGAATTAGTGATTTATCTCCATAGCAATGGTTGGATGGTGCTATAAATTGCTAGCATAGAAATCCCCAAAGACAGCAAATTAGGACTGGCTTTTCTAAGCAAAATAGATTTTAATACTATTTTTCAAGATGCAAGCAATCTGACATAAATACAGTGCCATAGTCGGAGAAAGAATATTTCTAAAGATTTCATAAATGGAGAGCACCAAAACAATGAAGATCTCACCAAGAAACATTAAGGGAAGCCCAGCAAACAAAATAAAAATAAAAATGAGAGGGGCAGGAGCAAAAATCAGTTATCAAATCACAAGGGGAAAAAAATCCCATCCATCATTTTGCTTGCTTGATATCTTTTCTTCCTGCATTGATCTTTGACCACTGTTGACTTCTGGTATTTACAATTTGTTATGACTTTTTCTTTGTTTCACTTAATATTTGTAGTTATTTTATATAATTGATTTATGTCTCAGGATATGTCTCAGAGCTTCCTAGAGATATAAAGAGTCTATTCAGCTATAAGTAATGAGGCATACAGTTGTTTTTGAGTCTTCTTGGGCAAGTCACCATTTGTCAACAACAACAACAATAATAAACAACTTGTCCCCAATGGATTGTAAGTGGTTAAAGATTTTGCTTGTTGGCTGGAAAACCTTTGCGAGCAGGTCATTTGCATGAGCAGAGTGATGTTATATGTTTCAGTGGTGGGATTCATTTTT
This sequence comes from Thamnophis sirtalis, assembly GCF_051295495.1. NCBI lineage: Eukaryota > Metazoa > Chordata > Lepidosauria > Squamata > Natricidae > Thamnophis > Thamnophis sirtalis. The sequence continues at coordinate 20,954,683 of NW_028261381.1, read as the reverse complement.
TTTTACTACTGGTTCTGTGGGCACGGCTTGGTGGGCATAGCTTGGTGAATGTGGCAGGGGAAGGATGCTGTAACATCGCCACTCCCTCCCCACTCCAGGGGAAGGATACTGTAAGATCTCCATTCCCTCCCCACTCCAGGGGAAGAATACTGTAAAATCTCCACTCCCTCTGATGAAAAAATTGTCCTTCTGGGTTCGGCTCCAAGTGGGGGGAAAGACACTGGAGACATGGAGGCTGCTTGGAAAGATGGTTTATTGTTGGACAGGGCCACATGGCTTGAGCCCTGAACAGAAAAGGTGATCACATGCTTCAATGTTGGTGGAGAAGAAGAGAAGGGCTGAGGGAGGGGCTTGCTAGGCTTTTTATAACCTGTTCAGCCCCATCTCTCTGTTTCCTGTTCCTGTGTAAGAAATGTATTCAGATTGGTTGTCAGACTCCCATGGGGCCATGCAGGGGCATCTCTCTGGGCTGTGTTTTGAATCCAGGTTTGGTTGAGTTCTCAGAGGCCATGTGGTCAGTTGAGTAAAGGGCCAATATTATCATGCTTTTGATTCCATCCCCCCTGCAGCTGCAGTGGAGAAGCCTTTATTATGTAAGTGGACTAGCTTGGCCTTCTTAATGGCCCATTAACAGTGGGGATGGGCAGGAAGCTACAGGCAACTATTCTGACTTTTAAAACACGTTTCTTTCTTTTCACATCCAGAGAAATATTCTGCCTTTTCAATATTTCCTAGCATATTTCATTTTTTTGGGAGAGGGCTGGATGATAACTTCCCACACCTCCTCACTCCAAGGGAAGGATACTGTAGTTTGCCTTCTTCTCAACATATGTTGAGAGCCAAGGTGGCACAGTGGTTAGAGTGCAGCACTGCAGACTACTTCAGCTGACTGCTAGCTGCAGTTTGGCAGTTTAAATCTCACTAGCTCAAGGTTGCCTCAGCCTTACATCCAGAGGTGGGTAAAATGAGGACCCAGATTGTTGGGGGCAATAGGCTGACTCTCTAAACCACTTAGAGAGGACTGTAAAGCATTGTGAAGCAGTATATAAGTCTAAGTGTTATTGCTGTTGCTATTTCATAAGGCTTCATTTGCTTATTAAAAGTCAAGGCCCCTTGATTGTACTGAGCTGTCCTTCTCCTGGATGATTCTAAAAAGAAAATGTTTCATCATCATGATCATCCTTAGAACTGTCTGGAAATGTGAAAATTCTATAACAACATTGTTGAGCTTTTTTGTTTTTCCTTTTTGTTAATTGTGTCTTACTTACCGGCATATTACTGTGGTTTAAATATTAATATGAGCCCTCTTGGGAAAAGGAATAATTTATCTTGGCGGTGTTCTTTTTTATTTCTCCATACTAAAAGAATTATAAGGATCATTGCCAAATGCAAGAGAATTATTCCAACCCAGCTTAGCTCTTTCTAACTAGTGCCTTCCAGGCAGATGAAGGTCCTCCATGTCCAGTCAGCATGGCTTGCTGGCTGGGGATAATGGGAAGTGTTGCCTGTGAACCAGACTGGAAGAAAACGTCAGGAACTTAACAGTATCCTGTACTCACAGCATATAATAAAAGCAAAAGCATTGAGGTATAGATCAGGAATCCAATTCTAAAGATGCTCCGTTCATGTTGCCAATAGTTTTGAGAGATTCTGCCCCAATTTCTCATGCCTGGGCCTTTCCCCAACAGACCAGCAGTGAGATTCACTTACCTTCCCCATAGGTTCAAAAATGTGAGTGCGCACCGCCTTCTGTGCATGCGCAGTGCTTGTGCATTATGTCGGGGCAGGTGGGTGGAGCCTCCCGCAGCTGCTGCTACCAATTCACCCAAACCAGACTGAACTGGCTGAATACCACCTCTGCCACAGACACTACCCACACCCTGTCCTACAGGGAAAGGAAGTTTCTATCTTCTGAAGCCAAGATATTTTTTTCATAACCCTTCATTTAAAATCACCGCTTTATCCATGGTGCAACACAGGTCTAAGCCTCACAACTAACTATATGAGCCCACATTGAAAAATTGCTTTAGAATTACTTTTACTGGCAATTGGTTAATGGGGTGATTGTAGTTTTGTATATGAAAAAAACAGAGAGTGAGGGAAAGAGTGTGAATTATGGAACATATCAGGGGTGGATTCCTGCCAGTTCTAACCTCTTCTATAGAAGAGGTTCCACAAATCTACAGTGCCGTTTAAAACCGGTTCCAGCTCCCTCCCTTCGTCCGTCCGGACATCATCAAGATGAAGAGCGAGAGGAGGAATTCTGGGAGTTGAAGTCCGCAAGTCTTAAAGCTGTCAAGTTTGAACACCCCTGGGGTTTTTTTCTAAAGGGTTAGTGATGCAAGGGTCTTGTAACTTGACAGCTTTAAGACTTGCACTCTTCAATGCCAGAGTTCCTGAGCCAACATGACTGGAGGAGGAATTCTGGGAGTTGAAGTCCACAAGTCTTAAAGCTGTCAAGTTTGAACACCCCTGAGTTGTTTTTTTTCTCTAAAGGGTTAGGGGTGCAAGGGTCTTGTAACTTGACAGCTTTAAGTCTTGCGTGTTTCAAATGTCAGAGTTTCTGAGCCAACGTTTTGGTTGCTAAGCGTCAAGTGACTCCCACTCAGTCACATGGCTGGCAAGCCACTCCCGCCCAGTCACATGGCCAGCAAGCCACTCTCACAAAGCAGGCCTCCCCTACAGAAGAGGTTCTAAAAAAGTTTGAAAGCCACCACTGGAACATGTGTAGAGAAGTTATAACGTGCAAGGATAGGAATGGAAAGAACTTAATGGAGAGTGACAGCAGATCTTTGTAACACCTTCAATACTACTTCCTTTTATTTCTCCATATACCCAGGACACATAGAAACAAATGTAGCTTTATAACTTTCACTGTTTACTTCCTGAAGTTTCATACATGTAAATACTAACTGCTCAATTCAGTCTACTTGATAGACTGGTGACAATATATGAGTCTGTGGTGGTGGTGGTGGAAGCATGAAGAAGACCCCAGGCCTGCAATGGGGTATTTCTGCGACAATTTAATGTGACCATGCCAGGGGTGAGTTCCAGCAGAGACTACTGCCGGTTTGCTCAGGGATGCACTGTGTGCGCATGCGCAGTACAACTAAAATTGCTCTGCCCATGCGCAGAAGCAAAAAACAAGACAAACTAGTTCGGGGGCATGGCAGGCCTGGGTCGCTGCCTGTCCCAATGATCCAGGCCATCAAGCTACTACTGGTTTGGCAAAACCAGGCAAAACCGGTAGGAACTCACCACTGGGCCATACCCACAGCAGGGATGAATTCCTGATGTAACTGTCCAGAATTAGTTCAGCCATCAGGCAAGATTAGGCTCTGCACTCTTGCCATAAATCACGGTGTTTCTTATTGATATCAAAGAGACAGCAGTCAGATGGAAACCAATGTGCTTCTAAGACAGCAAACCAAGCAGCAGAATAGTCTTTTCAGCTTGAACATGGAAGCTCCCCTGTGAAATTAGGGAGTCCAGAAGTCCAGAAATTAGGAAGTCTAGAAGGAGGTGGCACCCATGGCCAAGAGAACTTTTGCCCAGCTACATCTTCTGTGCCAGCTGCACCCATTCCTAGATTGGGAGGTATTGTTCATGGTTACTCACGTCTTTGTCAGTTACCGACTGGACTATTGTAATGCGCTGTGCATTTTTAGAACATAGTATCTGACCAAGACACTAAGCTTCCACTGTTGTCTTTAGTGTTTCCATGATAACCTCATAGAAAACAGCCCATTCCCACTGCATGCATGGTTTCTTTCTCTCCAGAGATTAGATGTTCCTGCTGCTGGCATACTGTGCTATTCCAAGCCACTTGACCAAATGAGAAAAACAACAGTCTTATACTTGTCCAAGCTGCCTCTTAGGAGCACAACTGTCATAAACATTTCATTCATGAGATTATTAGCTGAAGTCTCTTCTATTATAAAGAAAACTATGCTCTCAGCTACATCTTGCTTTCCTCATCATGCTTGGGGGATATTTCTCAACTGATCCATCAGCCTTTGTTCTTTCTCCCTGACAACCATGCAAACTGAGAATCACATTTAAGTGACATCACCACCAGAGGTTTATCACAGGAATGTAACTGGTGGTGCTGTCCTTACCATTTAAATGCAAGACAAGTCAAGGAAGGCAATTGGCGGATTCTGCTAGCTTTGTTTCTCTTCCCACTGAGGGTTACCTTCTATCTTCAAGTATCCTTTCAATGTCTGGTGGAGAGGACAGTTGGAGACAGGTGCTTTCAACTTCTCAATGAACAGAGTATTTCTAGGGACCTTATAAGAATGCAACACCTGTACCTCCAAATACCTGACTGACTGGTGAGAGGCACAAGGGAGGAGTGCGCCAGGCATAAGGAGTTCTCCTTCCTATTTCTCTCCTCTATATCACCTGTCAATCAGTGGCAGATAGAAAGGAGAGGCACAGTGGAAAAATAAGGGTGAGTAATTAATACATTAATGAGCGAGTTGATGGCTGGGCTACAAACAAGCAGTACAGTCCAACACTTGCAAAAATAATCTGTGGATTGGGAAGAATGCAGGGTGGGCTGCTATAGGTTTGTCTGGGTTCAGGAGAACTCGTAGCTGATGTTATGGCCTGTTCGGAGAACCTCCACCCCTGGCTGGCCACACCCATCCTACCCCATCCTCCCTCTCCCAGGAGTCTCCACATGGCCCATTTTGGGTATGAGATAAGTGCAGGGCATGTGCGGAGCCTGGAGGAGGGGGGAAAATGGGCTTCCCAGAAGTTCAGGCAGCCTCCGGAGGGCCTCCGGAGCCCGGGGGAGGAGGTTTTCAGCCTGCCAAAGGCTCCAGGAAAGCCTCCAGAGCCTGGGAAGGGTGAAAAGCCCCCCCCAATGGTGCAGGAATCCAACTAGGCCACGCCCACCCAGCAACCAGGCAGAGAGCCCATTGCTGAAATTTTTGAAGCCTACCCCTGGAAGAATGGGGGACGAAGTAGCAGAATTTACCAAACTGTACAGCCAGATGAAACCCTTGTTAGCAGAATTAGCAGATTCACTGGTGACAGAACATACAGCTTACCTTATCCAGGGTTGAGATCACACTTCTCTTTCCCAGTTTAAATCGGCTTTCTGTGCAGCACAGAACTAGTGTTCCTTCAAGAGAGCATCAGCCCTGTTTTTTCAAACACAGGTCCAGTGTGAAAAATCCTATTACTAAAATTATTGTTATTATTATTATATTCTCTCCACCCCCAATGACTGTGGTGCCTATGATGCAACCATGTGTTCACGTTACAACCGGTGCAAAAATGGTCACAAATTTAGATTGGACATGTGGGTGCCTTGACTTACAACTGTCAGGCTTTATGATGGAAATTCCAGGCTTCATTATAACCATAAGTTAAGGACCACCTGTATTTGGTGGGAGGGGAGAATCCACTAATCAAGGGCCTTGGTAGGCATGGTCTGGACAGAACCCGAAGCCCATCATTGCAACCACAGTGGAGGAAGTGTTTGAAATCCACAAATAAATTTCTTTTGTCAGCTTCATTTCTATGTATGTCTGAGACTCAAAAAGCTTAAGTGTTCTGACCCAGCTCACCAAACATGACAAACCCTCCGTAATCAATCAACGATTCCTTTATTAGGCGCGCCAGCAACCCCCGCAAAAAGTTTCTCCCTCATAGCAGGATAACAAGTCTGTCCGGCAGGGCGATGAATAATTGTCTGCCATACTTATTCATCTCTGCCCCCTGCCATTTATCCCCAGATCTAGGGCTTCACTAGCAGCGGTGGCTCTTCCGTCCCAAGAATTGGCCCACAGATTTCCACTGCTCTCCTCTCCTCTGCCTTCTGCGCATCCGTGCATCAGGCACTGGACTCAGCTGTTCCTCCTCTTCCTCATCAGCCATCTCCAGACCTGGGGTCTGTTGACTCTCCATCTGAGGCCTGACAGATGGCCCAGGCTCTCCCTCCCTCCCTTCCTCCCTCTCCCTCTCCCTCTCCCTCCCTCTATCTCTCTCTCTCTGACAGCTCCATTCCCTCTTCCCCTTCAGAGCTCTCAGGTTGCCTTGATGCTGACTCCCACACCTGCTCATTTGATTTGACTGCTGGTGTGGCCACTGGCCAAAAGGCCACAATATGAGAAATGCCCAAACTTAAATAGCAGCTTGAATCATGCCATTCTGCTCCAGATTCAGAATTCAAACTGAACTGAGGTATAGCTAATTATTTATTAGCAGCATTAATGGTACAGTATTTGATTTATAGCTCACTTTTCTATTCAAGAGAAATGCTTACAGCAGCTGATAAAAGAGAAAAAAAACAGAAAAATAAATGCAGTTAATGAATTAAAATGCAATTAAGCTATAATGAAAATGCACAAATAAATAATAAAATCTAAGTATGAGTTCATAATACAGTTACATGATTACATAACACAATACATTATTTCAGAAGTCATCCCAATTAACCTATATAGAAGGTCAATACTGTATTGCATATTATATATAAAAGGCTGAAGTACAGGCTTTGGCAAAGCAGTTTTGCTGTACTGTAAAACAAGAGTATAATTTAGAAAATATCATTTGACTGATCATTTCAAAGAAATAGAGTAGAATAGAATAGAATAGAATAGAATAGAATAGAATAGAATAGAATTCTTTATTAGCCAAGTGTGATTAGACACACAAGGAATTTGTCTTTGGTGCATATGCTCTCCGTGTACATAAGGAGAATAAAATACATTCATCAAGAATAAAAAGATACAACATTAATCAATTATAGAGCTGAGATGGCGCAGTGGTTAAATGCAGCACTGCAGGCTACTTCAGCTGACTGCAGTTCTGCAGTTCGGCTGTTCAAATCTCACCGGCTCAGGGTTGACTCAGCCTTCCATCTTTCCGAGGTGGGTAAAATGAGGACCCGGATTATTGTTGGGGCCAATATGCTGACTCTGTAAACCGCTTAGAGAGGGCTGAAAGCCCTATGAAGCGGTATATAAGTCTAACTGCTATTGCTATTGCTAATAAAAAGATAGTCAAAGTTACTAATAAGCTATCAAACCATATTTAGAAAAATAATAAAAACAATATAAATTGAAAGATACAAGCAACATGGTTATAGTAATGAATATTGGCTTAGCAGATTTTAAGAACCTCAAGTGAGCTTTGAAGAACCCTTTCCACAATTTCAAAATAGAAAAATTATATGCACCAATTTTTAATCATTATAATGCAATATTATTTCATATGTGATAGTATTTCACAATTGAAATGCACTAATTATTTTATTTTACAGTGATGGTTTGCAATGATATTTAATATAGGATTTTTGGAAGAATATTGGAATGCAATGTTTAATTACTAGATTCATAGTTTTATTCATGTGTCTTATCTTATTACTGTGAAATGCGCATAAGTCTCAAATCCCAAAATAATTAAGAGATAGCAGTAAGACACAGCATTCAAATGTTTCACACTCAGGATGCTAATTCAAAGTTTGAAACGATGTCTTTAAAAAATGAGCCAGTGAGATTGAGCAAAGGAGCACTTGGAAGTAAGGAATGGAAAGTTCCCTGAGAAAAGGGGCACCATTAGAATACATGGTCATTAGAACCATGCTTTATATTTATCTTGCATATTTTTTATCCAGTTATACAGGAGAATACCGTAAGCCACTCACTATCAGTCTGTGTTATACAGGGGAATCTGTAAACCACTCATATCAGTCTGGCTGGAACATACAACCCCAAATAATAATAAAAATATATTGTTGTGGGCTGCCAGTGACCAGCGGAACTGGCGGAAGATTCAGACAGTGAGGAGGTTGGGGAGGAACATTGGCCAGTCCTGGAGTCTGGGGAAGGCTCTAACAAATGCTCTGCATCAGAGAAGGGGGCTAGGGCCGTCTGACAGTTATCAGCTGCCTTTGGAATCAGACATCAGTGAGGCAGACGAACAGCTGGAGCCTGTTCCCAGTGTGCGCATGCACAAAGTTGCCATACAAAGGGAAGAGCTAAGGAACAAGGGTCGACTTGGGAGTGAAGCCACAGGTCAATGGACCCTCCCATAGGGAATAAAAGAGGAGCAAAAGGGGAGGGGTGTTTGCAGGAGACAATTAGTTCATTCCTGCATTCTTGCCAAGTATTGCAGCGTCTGAAAGGTATCAGCCTGATAAAGGTCGATAATTGTGAACTCTCTTGAAAGACTGTGGGCCGGGACTTTGCTGGAGAGGAATTCACTGAGGGCTTTATCAGGATGAGGACTCGGCTTCGTCCTGCTGGGGGAAGCCTAGGTCAGAACATATATTTCCTTGACCTGTTTAACCATAACAAGAATTAAGAAAATAAATTTCCAGATATTTGCTAATTTTGTATTGAGTGTGTATGAATCTTTCGTATAACACTGGAGCTCATATTTATATGCTTTTATTTTTCTGGTAATTATATTATCATCATCAATATTTAATTCTATGTTGAACAGACCCCCCAAAATGTGGAAATTCCCACTAGCAGAAAAGAAGATGGGAAGGCAGAGATAGAAATAAAGGCTAATAATATTTGTTAGCCAGCCTGCGAAGTTTATTGGACAACTTCTTTTATCTGATGTTGGCTTTATGCTCAGATTAATGGCAATAACTCTGCCATCAATATCTGGAAATATTACTTCTGGATGGGGATTTTATTGGCTACTGCAGTTCATTGAAATTTAATTGAGATGGCATATTTACTCTGAACTTGGTAAAGTAGATTATGAGCTACATGATTAAATTCACTTTAAACTAATTTTAATAATGGCATGTTATTAAAAGCAGAATCACTTCCAGCTCTTGGCGGATGTACTTACGGCACAGAGAAAAGCATGACAACTTTGAAAGAGTGGCAAGAGCACTTTGAGAAAGTCACTGCTGCATTATATGAGTATTTCCGTGGAGATTCGTACCCTCACCACCCTTCAGACCTTCCGCACAGCCCTCAAGATCTGGCTATCCCGCCAGGCCTGGGGGTAAAGACCATAGTCCGCCCCCACCCAAATGTTGTATGAATGTTGCTTGGTTTTAATTATACATTGTGTTTTTATGTTATTGTATGTCTTCCCCTCCCATACAAGTTGTTAGCCGCCCTGAGTCCCCTCAGGGAAAAGGGCGGCCTATAAATAAACTCAACTACTACAACTACTATTTGGAACATGATATTCCTCAGCTTGAGCAGGTCAGAAGGTAGTGGCTAGCAAGGACTTGAAAGTTTACCAACACTGTGACAGAGAAACAAGAAAGACGCGTCACAGAAACTTAGGCTCCCTGTCATTTCCATTCACTAAGGCAGGGGTGTGAAACTGGCCCATGAGGTACTTAGAACTGGCCCGCAGGGCCGTCCTGGAAATAGCGAAGGACTGGCCCACAGTGCCTGTCAGTGAAATCGGAGCTCATGAGGGCCGTGCATGGTCCCCCGAGCTCTGTTTTCACTGACAGAGGGCTGCAGGAGGCTGTCCCAGCAGAAAATGGAGCTCAAGAGCTCGTTTTCGCTGGCAGAGCACTCAGACCACCACAGGAGCCCCCTGACACAAGTCTTGTCATGCTGGCCATGCCCATCCTGGTCACACGCACCCTTGGTGCCCCTCCTGAAGTCAAACACAACACTGATGTGGCCTTCAATGAAATGGAGTTTGACACCTCTGCACTAGGGCATATGGTTAGTGAATCTCTTGCAGTCACTAGAGGCGTGAAGGATGTAGCTGCACTGGTCTCACTGGAAAAGGTTCACCCCCCTCACAAGCAACACAACAGTGTGAGTTTATAGATGAGCAAGGGCATGAAAACAAAGAGAACAACTTATCCCAGAAAGCATTGAGGTAAGTCCACCCACAGGCTCATTTGCCAAGGTAGCTCAGCCGTGTGTGTGTGAGAGGGGGGGGGGAGGAAGGGAGGGAGGGAGGGAGGGAGAGAGAGAGAGAGAGAGAGAAGGCTGGTAAACAAAATAGCTGATGTAGCTCTGTGTGAACTGGTTTGCTGGTATGAAGGGTTGAAGGGATTTTCAGGGGATCTGGTCGACACAAAGACTAACTCAGCTTAACTAATAAACCAACTAATAAATAAGGCCATTGTCTTAAGCAGAGTTTTAGTGGGTGGTGACTTTTGTAGGCAAGTCAAAGGGTCTTTGATGAATGACCACAATTGGGACAAGAAAACTCATTGTGAAATGTCATTAAGTGGGACCTCATATGACAGCAGCTGATTTTATGACCTCATTTGATACAAGCATGTCACCGTGTTCATTAAGCAAGATTTTTAAGTAAGGCATCATGTGACTGTGACTTGCGAACTTTCTTGCCAGCTTCCTCGTTTGACTTTGCTTGCCTGAAACCGGCCGAGGAGGTAACAAACGGCAATCATGTGATTGCAGGATGCGGCAACTACAGTAAATGTATGATGGCTGTCAAGTGCCTGAATCACAATCACATGACTGCAGGAATGCTGTGAGCGTTTGAGGACCAGTAATAAAGCACCTTTTTCAGCACTGTCATAACTTCAAACAGTCTAAATGAATGGTTGTTAAGCAAAGACTTCTTGTACCTTCTTCTAGATCAATTGAGTGTCAAACTCAATTTCATTGATGGCCCCATCAGGGTTGTGTTTGATCTTGGGGGACCAGGGTGGGCATGGCCAGGGTGGGCATGGCCAGGGTGGGCGTGGCCAGCTTGACGTCACTCATGTTGGGGGGGGGCTGTGGTGGCCTGAGTGCTTTGCTAATGAAAACAGGCTCCCAATCTCCATTTTCAGCTGGGATGGCCTCCTGTAACCCCCTGCCAGCGAAAACGGAGCTCATGAGGGCCCTCCTGAGCTCTGTTTTCACTGGCAGAGGCACTCCAGGCCAGTCCCTCGCTGTTTCCAGGGCTGTCCCACGTGCCAGATCTAAGCACCCCATGGGTCGGATTTGGCCCATGGGCCTTGAGTTTGACACCTCTGTCTAGATCATTTTCATATGTCTGGTTCTGTGAGTCTTACATTTTGGACATAACCTAATCTTATTTTGCAGCAATCTACCTGCAGTATTACTAGAGCTGGGATCAGCAACCCACAGCTCTGGAGCAGCATGTGGCTTTTTCATTCCCCTGCTGTGGCTCCCTGTCACCAGTCGACTCCACAATTGATAGGGCTTTCAGTTAGGATATGTAGAGAGAAAAGGACACTGTGCTAGGAGGAGCCTCTATGGTGGGGGAACAGGATTTTTGGTCAGCTCCTGAATTGAACGGGGGGCTTCCGGTTAGAACCTTTGTGGCTCTTTGAGTGTTTAAGATTGCCCACCTTACTAGAGCAGCGTTTCTCAACCTCAGCAACTTTAAAATAAGGGAACTTCAACTCCACCAAATTCTGGGAGTTGAAGTCCACACATCTTAATGTTGCTATATACAGGGAAACTCTTCCAAAACCATCAGCTTGGGTGGTTTTGAAAGCAGAATACAATGAAAGCAAGGAGTGTGTTCAAACTGTATTACCAGGATATCTGTTCCTCTTCATTTTCTGTCTCAGAGCATGGACATCTGGGCTTCCTCTTCTATTCCTCTTTTCACTGACTCATCCTGCGTGCGTAAAAATCTAGCTGGGGATTTTTATTAGAAAGAACCATCAAAATGAAAGATTGTTGTTATGCAGAAGCTGTAATTCGCAGAATGAAATGGCATTTCTTTTCTCAGGGTTTGCTGCTTCACTGGGTCTAATAGCAATGCGGAGTTGAATGTCCCCATCAAGAACGTCGCATTTCATACAGGCTGTCAATTATTAGCGCGCAGTGTCCCGTATCCTACTTTCAGGTGAATTCATTTGTTAAAACGTACTAATTTTTATGCAAATGATCCTTAACCTGTTAACTGCCTGACATGGATTTCTCAATACCTTTGGGGCCTTTTCCCGGCTTTGTAACAGCCTCTTCAGAACTAGAGGAGCGAAATAAATGTCCAAATAATGTCCTATACTTACGGTTTAGATCTGAGTCAATTGCATTTTAGGATAGCAGACGAAGAGACACAAAACTAAAGACAACTAAAGAAAAAGAGCTGCTAGTGAAACAGACATAGCAGAGAGATATAAGCACACAATGGGCCTTTTCAGCCATAATATCTCTGCCTTAATAAACCAGTTTATTTAGCTGCCCCTAAGCACTGAATCACTGTACTCCTTCTTCAGTCCTCCTCCCATTTCAAGCAATGGCTATGGTGCATTATTTTCAATGTATTTAAACAGCAATTGCCTAGCACATGGTGTGGGACTGTGGCATTAGGGAATCTCTTATGCAGAAAAGTTGCAAGGGTAAAAAAGGCATTCTGAAGTGGATCAGTCATGGAAAGAATCCATCTCATGATTTCTCTCCATTATACGCTCTGTGCCATTCATTGTCTGTCTGTCCGTCCGTCCGTCCGTCCGTCCATCATCCATCCATCCATCCATCCATCCATCCATCCATCCATCCATCCATCCATCCACCCACCCACCCACCCACCCACCCACCCACCCACCCACCCACCCACCCACCCACCCACCCACCCACCCACCCACCTATCTATCTATCTATCTATCTATCTATCTATCTATCTATCTATCTATCTAAAAATGGCTGTGTGTGTGTGTCTGTGTATCTGTGTGTGTTCCACCATAACTCTGGAATGCCTCAAGCAATTTCAACCAAACTTGGTACACAGATGACTTACTCTCTGAAAAAAAAAATTGTGGGGATAAGACACTCCTAACACCCCTTGGGGGGGGGGTGAGGGTGTTATGTTAAGATATAACCTATTGTACTTTAAAATGGCTCTACTGTAGTGCCGTAAAATGGCTTCTACTGTACAGCGCAGTGGAGTTGCCATGGTAAAGGCTTCACAGTACTCCACAAGTGGGCTCCCTCTGGTAAGGGCGAAAATCCAACATTAGAAATTACGTTTGGTCCAGACATTTTCCCCCTATAAATAAATACCCAGGCAACACCAGGTTATCAACTAGTGGTCTATAAAACATTAAGCCAGGAAGACTTTAAAGATGTCAGTTAAGTTACACCGGTTGTGAACATTTTGGAGAATGAATTTACAGCAGTGGGCACTTTCCTTACCTTGAGTCTTATCTTAAGATATGCTTATCCAGGTGAAACTCACTCTTTGCAGGGGACTAAGAGCTAATCTCAATAGAATTGCCCAAATCAAGGTGCAATTTTGAATGCAGCCTACATGAAAAGGTAGCAGAGAAGCAGGACCTCACAACATGCAAGCTAAGACATGAAAAATGTTGTTCTGTAAAGTCATTTCTGGATTCAACACTAGCTTAAGCTTTTTGGAAGTGGAAATAGGTTTAAACAGCAGCCATGTATGATTTCAGTCACCAGTTTTTTTTCTGCTAAAAGTAAATTGGGTATACTAAAGGCATGCTAAATTAACACTACACAGCTACATTGAGACACCGATGCTGCCATCACTAGCTTATTTGGGGTAATCCAGATGTCCCACGGTAAATTGGAATGCTGCTCCTGGCCAAAGCAAAGCATGGGAGACCATGCCAAAGGCCCAAAAGGAGTGTGGGGGTGGATGGTGGTCTATAAGAGCTAAAATTAGAGAAGAGGAGCTAGGCAGATACTATGGATTACGTGACTGTAACATCAAATGGATGCGAACTGGAAGACCATCCAATTAAACCTATGTCAATCACACAGCATGTGTGAAAACAAACCTTTCCCCTTCTTTAACCAGAACAGAATCAGAACAGCTAAAAATGTTCAGTTTTATTCGCAGTGGGAATGGGTATAAAATGAAAGCAACATCATGAGGATATGGCAGAAAAAAAGATTGCCAGGGCATGTTTATGCTATGTCTAGATACAAGTGGAGAAAAGGGTTCATCCTCCTTCTGCGCTTCCTATTATCTCTTTCAGAAATGGTTCCAGGTTCCATCTAAAAATTCTGAAGGATGGGAAGTATAATGAGCAGTTGAAGTGTTGATACTACCAGTAGGTTTATTGGGGAGAAGAATCAGAAAATATTCCCCCGGTTTTCCTCTTGTAACCATGTTTCTGCTACAGCAGTGTTTCTCAACCATATTCTTCTATAACCAAAAGAAGAAGAAACTTTATATTAAAGCAAACAAGCTATTATTATTTGGCCATTATTTCTCTTTTATTTTTCAGATTGTTAATAAGAAAAAAAAATCCAAATTAATCACTGCTTTCCAGTCTTTCTGCAGCAAACTACATTTTATGGAACAATGTCTCTTTAAATCTATCCAAGAAAATATTCCTTCTGGTCCACAGGATGCCAAAAATGACTCGATGATTTATTTATGTGGAGCTTGGCAGACCATCATCCAGATTGTGGGTGAAGTTGAATTTTATGAGCTTTCTCTCAAGTGAATATATTGACAGGCTTTTTATTTTTTTAAAGAGAGTTAAAAGTCCTCTGTAGGGTTTGGCAGAAGTATCACATAAATATTATCAGGAACAGTTATGGGGGGCAGGGGCGGGGGATGGAGTAAAAATATTAATCTATTAGCCTAATCCTATATTTAGGAGATGAAGATATTTTTTTCCTGTCGGAAATGATAAACCATCTTTTTAACAAATAATAATATTTTTATTGGCCGGGTTTGACCATTTCTAACTTAACATTTCCTGAGGTAAAATGGAATTTCTGCCCCTTAAAAGATAAATGTCTCCTTGTCACTTCAGAGAAAATAAAAAGCGGCCTGCTGAGGCACTGATGTAAGGAAGCCATTTTCTGCCCAATGTTTTATTATTTTGAATATTTTTTGAGTGAGTGATGATACAAAACAAGAAAGAGACAGAAAGGGTGCAGGAAACCAGAGAGGTGGCCTGCATTTTGATGCCATGCAAATAAATGGACTTTCTTCAAGAAGGGCTGTGGAGCAAGAAATAGTGCCAAGAAAATCTATATTTTTGTACTGAAATTTTCCCTGTGACTTGAGTAGGTCCTATAAAAGCACAGGTCAAAAGTTGAAGATGCTGGCTGAAATGTTGAAAGTTTCTTTCTGATGAGCAACCTGTATTACAAATCCAGCTCCCTACAATTCTTATATCATGCCTGAAAGCTCCGGAGGGTAAAAAACGACACTATGGGCGCCGGAAGTCACAGTTCCCAAACTTCTGAGTTGCCCCCAGTGCAGTTTTTCACCCTCCAGAGCCTTCAGGGAAGTCTCTGGAGGGCCTCCGGGGGGAGGCTGTTTTCACTTCCCCAGGCTCCTAGAGAGCCTCTGGAGCCTGGAAAGGGCGAAAAAGGGAGAAAAAAGCATGCCAAAAGCGGGGTGGGGGGAGGCACTGGTCGCGTGTGGGGGTTGCACGCATAGCATTATGGGTGTGGCACATTCATGCATGACCCCCCTGCGCCCCCCGCTTTTGGTACACCATTCAAAAAAGGTTATCCATCACTGCTATAGTCTATTGCAGCCTCCGCAAGCTCCATTTTCCCGTTTGTTGCAAGGAGGTAAATTGCTGGGAGGCAGAGGCCAAAGGGTGGGGGATGGTGGGCGCATGGGGCTACATTCAGTGTATAAGACGCACCCAAAATTTTACCCTCTTCTAGGGGGGGAAAGGTGTGTCTTGTACTCTGAAAAATACAGTAATATGTGAACCAATCGAGAATAATAATGAGGACTGTGATCCAAAACACACTTCTCTTGAATTGAGAGCTACATCCAAACATGTTTGAACCCTATGGCACATTTTAAAAAGCACGGAGACTATGAAACTTTTTCGATTTCATAGAATCAGAGTTGGAAGGAATCTTGGTGGTCTTCTAGAATCTGCCCTTTTCCAAGGTAGATACTACTTCCAGCATGCTTTTCTGCTACATAATAACATTCATGGTTAGGAAATTCCTCTTTATTTTGAGTTTGGGCCTTCTTCTATAGGGTTTCCACTCATTGGTTATTGTCCTAACCTTTGAAACCTTGGAAACACCCTCCTGAAATATATTTGAATATTAGTAGCTTGGGTTGGTAGTTGGGCTGTTGGTTTGAGTTCCGAGCTTAGCAATTTGGTTGCAACCGAATTGCCAACCTCAGAGCTAAGTTTAAGTTTTATTTTATTTATATGCCACCTTATTCCCTAAAAGGGACTCAGGGCGGCAAACAAGTTAAACGGGAAGGGGAAACATACAAGTACAAAATAGACATTTAAAATGACCAACAATCACACCTGTCGAGAGGGGAAGGGAGCTCATCAACCCCAGGCCTGCCGACACAGCCAGGTTTTAACGGCTTTTCGGAAAGCAGGGAGAAAGGTGAGGGTCCAAATCTCCGCGGGAAGTTCGTTCCAAAGGGCCGGAGCTGCAACAGAGAAGGCCCTCCCCCGGGTCGTAGCCAGATGGCATTGGCTGGTGGATGGAACCCGGAGGAGGCCAACCCTGTGCGATCTAATGGGTCTTTGGGAGGTAATTGGCAGCAGGCGGTCTCTCAAGTACCCAGGTCCAATACCATGAAGGGCTAAACCAACAGCCCAAAGCTATCCTCCCTGTAACAGCACTTCAAGTTTGTCAAGACAGCTGTAACATCTCCCCTTTATCTTCTTTTCTTAGGCTAAACAAGCTAAGTTCCTCTAATTAATTTAGACCTAGTATGTGTTAATTAAATTAATAAGAGAATAATATACAAAGTGCATTACTTTCCCTATCCTGAATCATTTAGTTCTCCTGCTCTACTACTGTTCTAATTGCTGCTTCCTAGTCATCATGCAAATTCTTCAGTAGACAGATAAAGCTGAACCATTATACCATGTTCGCAAGGGCTATCTAGAGTCTGTTGTGGTTTAAACAGTCAAAACCCTTTACATCATTAATAAGGCAAAAATATGTGCCATCTTAGAACTTAATTGCTTTTTCCATCATTCATTGGAAGTTAACAATGTGCTCTTGAGTATCCCTGCCTCTTCTCAATTCTTGCTCTATATATTACTAAAAAGTTTCTTACATACCTGTGAAATAAGTATTACACATGTAATGCATGTAGGTACAGTAGTTTGCGCATTATTTAGCATAGCTCTTTTTGGGTAATGAAATATGAATTGACCTACTGATTCTGGCAGTGTTTCCCATGTCTGTTTACAAATTACAAATAGCTTGTTTTCTGCACCATCTTGTAAGATATTTAGAGTTCTAGTGCAGGGGTGTCAACTCCTGTTGTCATGATGATGTCATGTGACATGTCGGGACTTTCCCCCTTCTCTAAACTAGGCGTAGGCGTGGCCAATGCGTGACGCATCCAGCCTGTGAGCTGGGAGTTTGACAGCTCTGTTTTAGTGCTTTACTGATACCTACAGCTCTGCTGTTTGCATTCTTTTCTATGGCTTATTTAATTTAATTTTCCAGAATACTTTTGACTGGAGTAGAGGTCAGGGACCTGAACTTAGACTAATAGCTGTGGGGCAATAATTGGTCCTTGTTTGAAGAACCTGTAGAAGTTCTCATAAACTTTAAGAAGATGGTTGTGACTTGTCTTTAAAAGGGACTTGAGGAATTGGAATTGGGATTGGAAATATAAAGTGTGTGGAAGAAACTTTTTGTTACAGATAACAACTCAAAGAAAAATCGAAAGCAATGCAAGAAGATCAATCAAAACAAAGAAATATATAGATTTCACTATGACAATTCATTGAAAAATGTAAAGATAAACTGACTCCTCTTTAGCACTTTCATATTATATATTGGAACTGCACTTAAAGTTGATTCAATTAGGTACTCATAGTGGCATGTCAGAAGCTCCGTCAATGTCCCCTTTTATTTATATTTTTAATTAGACAAATAAAAGTCTCACCTATTACTTTCTATTGTGGGCTGTGTGTTTTGAAGATAATGAACTAGTAAAAGTAAATGTGCACTGTATTCATGTTTTTATTGTATCTGTTTTGTTTATTTGCCTTATTTAGTGGAATAATGTGACTTCAGTGTTCAGGTTGGCCACTGATATTTTGAAGTCAGAAAAGTTTTTGCTTGTTCCAAATCTAAATACCCTTCTGTAATAATTGAGAGCTCTCAAATGATGCAATATTTGAGGCAATGGGTTAGTCATCAGCTACAAACTGATAAAGTTAAGAAATGAAGATCAGGGGAACAAAATATCCTGGCCAGCATTCATTGATGGGGACAGATCAGGGGTTCCTGCCAGTTCTAACCTCTTCTATAGAAGCAGTTCCACAAATCTACAGTGCCATTTAGAACCGGTTCCAGCTCCCTCCCCCGCCCGTCCACACATCATCAAGATGAAGAGTGAGAGGAGGAATTCTGGGAGTTGAAGTCCACAAGTCCTAAAGCTGTCAAGTTTGAACACCCCTGGGGGTATTTTTTCTAAAGGATTAGGGGTGCAAGGGTCTTGTAACTTGACAGCTTTAAGACTTGCGTGCTTCAAATGCCAGAGTTTCTGAGCCAACATTTTGGTTGCTAAGCAAGTGAGTTTCACCAGATTTTACAAGTTGGCCATGCCCACCCAATCACATGGCTGGCAAGCCACTCCCACCTGGTCACATGTCTGACAAACCACTCCCACAAAACAGGCCACATCTACAGAAGAGGTTCTAATTTTTTTTGAAACCCACCACTGGGACAGATGTTGGTACACAATCCACTATCATCCACTATCATCCCCAATCATCCGTGATCATTGGCTATGTTGACTCTGGAATCCATATTTGGCCTAGGATGAAATATGGTATAATTATATTGTTAAGCGTGGGTTTTCATTCATAAAGCCTCCTGAAATGAAAAATAATGCCAACCTTCTATTTTATTTCACTTATTGTTCATTGCTATTTGTAATGCCTTAATGTAAAATTACTCTCTGGATAGGCATTGTACCGGAGGTAGAGATGCCTAAAATGCTTGAGCTAATTCAGTGATCCCTAGAGAAAAATGGGAATGTGGATCTGATTTGCACGGGTCATCCCATGTAATTACACAGTTACCAAATAATAACACAGGGGCATTAACACAATTCACTCTTTAATTATCATGGCTCCCAATGAAGTTGCTGTGTAGCTTGCTATGTAATAACATGCATTATTGCTCAGCATCTCTGTAATTAACTTCTGTCAAAAGACTACACTAAGAGAAAATTGAAAAATGGGGCAAAGCATCGCTACACATCAAAGATCCGTATCGTCTGGAAATGGGCCAGAAGTAAATTAGATGAATTTTTAAATTGAGAATTCACATAGTTTATGAGAAGGGTACAGTCTGATTAAGAGAACAGAAAAAGTTGTGAATTAATGGGATTTTGCACCATTCTCTTTTGAAGAGGAGCACAAATAAGCAGATTAAATATTATTAAAATACAAATAACATTACAGAGAAATAAAAAAAAATGCCTTTAAAAGCTGAGAGGTAAGAAAAGAAAGCTGGAATACTGGGATATATTTGGGAACTTGTAGATTTTAATACAGAGATTCTTTGTAGATTATTCTCCCACGTGTCTGCTGTGATCTCAAGCACTCAGGAAACTACTTCGAGTAATGCAAAGGTTTTTTATAATATTGTACTAAACCTCCATTGCGAAAACTGTAACACTAAAAAAGATTAGAGTCATTGCCGTTCAACATGCGATCTAAACAACCCTAGTAGCTAAACCAGTGGCCAGTATGTCTTGATTTTTTGAGAACATATAAATCTTTAACAGCAGTTTCTACCCTAAGAAGTCCTCACACAAAGGGCCTTTTTCATTGATGGAGCTAAAGCACCCTCCACCCTTCCTTGGGTCTGCTAAATTTGCTCTCCCTACTGCCATTCCCTGTGCTGCCCGTATTTCCTCGATTCCCGGACACTTGTAGTCATCTGACTCTTTTACCCTATAGGAGTGGTGGGTTGTAGGCAGTACGCCCCAGTATGGGCATACCGGTGCCTGCCCGGAGCACTGGGTACTGTTCCAGTACCAGTGGTGGGTTTCAAAAATTGTTTGAACCTACTCTGTGGGTGTGGCCTACTTTGTGGGAGTGGCTTGCCACCCATGTGACCGGATGGGAGTGGCTTGCCACCCATGTAACCGGATATGAAGATGCCGATGACACTTGTCAGAACCACCTTAAATTACCTCACACACAGCACTGGCATGCATAAGAATATGATGTAAACTTGTTTTTTAAATGGCATCTTTGGTTTGCGTTAAAACAACTTCAATACACGCAATGTTCTGATTGCACCACAAATGCAGTAGTCATCCTTACCTTTCACAGAGGCACTGAGTTTTATAAATATGAGCATGATAGTGTAGAATAATCATATCCAAGGACCAGTGGTGGGTTTCAAAAAAATTTGGAACCTCTTCTGTAGGTGTGGCCTGCTTTCCGGGTCCACTGGTGGAACCTCTTCTAACCGGTTCAGTAGATTTGACGAACCGGTTCTACCGAATAGGTGCGAACTGGTAGGAACCCATCTCTGTCCAGTACGGTACATGTGAGCCAAACTTTACACAATTAGGATCTTGCTTCCCATGGACGCCAATACACAGTTATACAAATTAAAAGTGCATGTAACTGCAGGAGAAAGATCTCAATCCATGACAAACAATCCTGTTTCTATAGCATCAGAATGGGGCCTTCCATATATCCTATTAACCAAACAGTTTTATGATTAGGGATTAGAATATAACCCTCTTTAATTTTAAGGGGGCTGAAGCATTATTTTCTACATGATCTGCAAAGTTGTTGGAGCTTGTTCTTGCAGCTAAAATAAGCCTCCTTCAGTGATACTGCTCTCTCTTTTTACTATAACAACGCAAAGCCATGGCTTTCTTTGTGGCCTGGCTCCAGCTTACAACTGTGCTCACTGGCGTGAGACAGTAATTTGCTACACCATGCCAGAGTATTAATAGACAATTATTTATTGCAAATCTGAACCATTTATACTATTTACTGAGTTGACACAATGTAAAAATTTGATCCAAATGTTAATGTACCCATGACATTGCATAATTCTGCTCTGTGCCAAGGTCTCTTCTCTTTCATATCTCCAGCTTCCTCCCTCCCACCCCACCCCCCAACTAGTTTCTAAATGAATTGAATATGCAGAGCAAGAAAATCGAATTATCGAATGGATGAGTAATTGACCATCTAGAACTGGAGGTTGCTTATTTATGCCATAACTAAGGGTAGGCTGCTAATTAGTTATTAGTTATTCTACCATAACTCTGGAAAGGCTGCTAATTAGAAACGCAGAAAAATTAAATATATTTAGAATTCTGTCCAAGAAATAAATGGGGAGGAAAATGGAGATAACCATATTCTTAGAATGATAACTAAATAAATGTTCCTGTTGGAGTTAGTTCATAAAAGCTTTTTGAGGCTAGACAGGAGCCCTGCTCAGATCGGTAAATTAAAGTGCATATAAATTGCAAGAAGAGAGAAAGATTGCCTTATGAGGTTGACATTTTCTCTAGTTTTAGTGTCTTCATGGTGGATTGAGTTGTATACAAACTATAGGTAGTCCTCAACTGATGATCACAATTAAGCCCCAAATTTATGTTGGTAAGTGAGACATTTGTTGTGGATTCCCCCCTCCCCTCCCAAGTGCTGGTATAGGGTAAAGTGAGTGAGAGGCTTGTAATGAAGTTTAACTTTGGTGTTGAGTTTTTAATGTTTATGGGTTTAATAGATTTAATATGTTATTGATTAAAAGCTAGAATAAGTGATAGAAATAAGAGAAGGAGGAATATTAGTGCATACACCTTTATATAATAAAATAAAAGTAATAACAAGAGAAAATATGGAATAATTGAATGACAGATTGTAACCTAATATAAATGTGTATCATTATTGGAAATATATGATTGAATGTAATAATTATGATTAACTTATCAGATTACTAGTTTTATTTGTATTAGACTGTATGACACTCAGGTGCCACACGGTTCCCGCATTGATTTGATATTGATTTGTAAAAAAAAACTTAGAAAAAAACAAATCCACTGCAAATAGATTTACTCATTTAACTGTAACAATCCCTTGAAAAATAAATTAATTCAAATCAAGATCTGATGCTAAATTTTGGTACTAGGATTCTTTTCTTCAATAAAAGGAAAAAAAAATGTTCATGTGACAGATCCTGATATCTTAAAAATTAAGCCCCCTCTCCTGATATTATTTAAATACTATCATGCTAACTGTGCTGGGTTGTGCAAAAATCTTCAAAAATAATGGGCCCTTCCTTCTTCCAGGTCAATGAATATAGGATTACAGACTAATCTGGTTATGGAGAATGGCCACAAATTAATTTTATTTTGGAGCATATGCACAATACAGCAATTTGATTCAGATCATTTATTGACCATTTCATAAGATTTAATCTGGATAGGTTGTACATTGTTTGGTGTAATATTTGTTTCAGCACTGTGAGGTGTGAAAAAGGAAACGCCTGTCTTCACATTCTGTTTGTATGTACTTCAGTTTCTGGGTCTTTATCCATTTTCAGCAATCTTCTTCTTCCAAGTCACAATATCATGGCACAGCTCCACTCAATTTCAATCCGCAAATGGACTAACACTGTATCGGAAATAATGTGAACTGCAGACTCAGGCTAAGCAGGCTGGTTTCTCCAAAGTATTATCACAAATGTAGAACAGATTAAAGCGTAGAGGTAATCCTCAATTTACAACCACAACGGAGCCCAAAATTTATGCGGTGAGAAATTTGTTAAGTGAGTTTTGCCCCATTATACATTACACAATTTTTCTTGCCATGTTTGTTAACTGAATCATTGCAGTTGTTAAAGTAGTAACATGGTTGTTAAGTGAATCTGATTTCCCCATTGACTTTGCTTCTTAGAAGGTTGCAAAAAGTGACCACATGACCCATGACCTTGCAACCGTCATAAATGTAAGTCAGTTGTCAAGCATCTGAGTATAAATCTTGTGACCATGGGGAAGCCACAACAATCATAATGGTGAAAAACGGTCATAAGTCCACCTTTTCCAGTGCTGTTGTAACTACGAAGATCACTAAGTGAACTGTTGTAAATCGAGGACCTCCTGTACTCAAAAATGAAACAATTCAAGTTAGGAGTCCTTTAAACGTTAACCTCTCCAAAAGGGATATTAATTCAAAAAAGAAAGAAAGAAACCAATTACAATATTTAATTCATCTAGGTCTAGAATCTACCTTTTAATAACTAGAAGAATTTTGGATGCAGATTGCAACATCTGTTATTGAAAAGTCAGGATATGTACTGCAGAAGTCTGGATCCAGTTATAATTTCTTGTGCCTGTAGCAAATTCTTTGAGTGTGGATCCTTTTGCAATGAAAGTATCACCTGCTCCATTATCCATATCTGTAGTTTCTTGCTCCATCACCTTCTCTATCGCATACTCTACTGCCAGCCGAATCCTTTAGTCACTTTGTCACTTGCTTCCTTGCCTGTTCTATCACAACATTTCCCACGATTGCTTGCTCTATCACCTGATCTACCATCCACTCCATTACTCCCTCTTTCTTTATTAACCACACCACCGATCTCTTTCCATCACTAGCTTCATCATTCACCATCTTGCACGTTCCTCTCTTCTTTCCCACTCTCCCCCACCCTCTTGTCCACTTACTCACTGCTCTTCTTTCGTGCTGTCTCACTATCGCACTATCTTCTCTTTGTCTTGCTGTCTCTTATTTCTTTCAGTTGCTCACTTACACTTTGTCTCTTTTGCTCAGTCTAAAAAGAGCGGCTGGGTGACTGTTGACAGGAAGATGGGCCTATATTACCCCAGTGCTGACCATCATGCAAACTGCTTATCTTTCAAAGCATTTATCTCAATGGATAGTTAAAGACCCTTCATAACATATGACTGACAAATATTTCCCATACTTGGTCACTTTTGCTGCCCAAGCCAAAATGATTGTGGAGAGACTTTGCCAGTGATCAAAGAAGGCAAGGGTACCATAGCTCAGAGCTGCCAATAGGAGCTGAACAGATTTCAGGTCCTGCCACATCATCTCCACCAGCAGTGGGTTTCACATTTTGTTACCACTGATTCGCCCCACACCCCTGTGCCCCTTCCATGCATGTGTCCGGCCTTCTGTATATGCACTTTGCTTGTGTGTGCACCCCAGTGGTGTGTTTCAAAAATTTTTAGAACCTATTCTGTAGGTGTGGCCTATTTTGTGGGTGTGCCTTGGCGGTCATGTGATCAAGTGGGAGTGACCAGCTTGTAAAATGTGGTGAAACTCATTTAACTCATTTGCTTAGCAACCAAAATTTTGGGCTCAATTGTGATCTCTTTCTCTTTCTTTCTTTCTTTCTTTCTTTTTTTCTTTCTTTCTTTCTTTCTTTCTTTCTTTCTTTCTTCTTCCTTTCTTGTGTCACTCTCTCCCTCTTTCTTTCTTTCCTTCCTTCCTTGCTTTCTTTTCCTTCCTTCCTTTCTTTCTTGTATCTCTCTCCCCCACTTTCTTTCTTTCTTTCTTTCTTCCTTCCTTCTTTCTTGTGTGTTTCTCTCTACCTCTTTCTTTCCTTTCTTTCTCTTCCTCTTTCTTTTTTCTTTCCCTCCTTCTTTCTTTCTTGTATCTCTCTCTCCAACTGAATTTCTTTCTCTTTCCTTCCTTCTCTTTCACTTTCTTTCTTTCTCTCTCTCTCTTTCTATGTCTCTCTCTTTCTCTCTCTCTCGCTCCCTTCCTTCCTTCCTTCCTTTCTTACTCTTTCTCTTTCTTTCTCACTCTCCCCCCCCCCACACACACACATGCCTTCCAGTTGGCGAAAATTTCTGTTTTGCCAGCTGGGAGGCTGGCAAAGAAGACTCGTTTTCCCTGCTGCCTGCAGCTCTCGAAGGAAGGAGGCAGGCAAGTGAACCACGGGCCTCATCTCTGCCTCCTTCCTCGAGAGCTGGCTTCAGGGATGGCCAGCATTCTCCCGCCATTGCACCCTTCACTTGCCTTCCACCCAGAGGCTCTGCCATTTCGCCTCCCATGAGACTGGGTGCAGCAGTATATGCAGCAAAGATGCGTCCATGTCTACTATTACCAGTATCCCCACCACCAGCAACAGCAGGGTAACAGCGGCAGTGGTGGTTGGTCTCTGCTTCTGTGGGTATGGCTGCTCTCTGCTCCCCGTGCTTTGCAGCCTGGCTGGAGATAAGCAGACAGGTGGGGTGAGAGAGAGAGAGAATGGCAACTGGGTGAGCAGGAGGCAGGCCAGGGGAGGGATCATTCCAGTATGGGGCTTCCGGAAGCCCCAGTACACAAATGCATGCCAGATTTCTGGCACCAGTAAGTGCAGACCAGACCGGACTAGCTGAAACCAACTTCTGGCGCACCCTCAAAAATAAGCCTAAATAGGACAGCATGGAGTCGGGGAAGGTGGGCAGGCCCACCCATGGTTTCTGCTACTGGTTTGGGTGATCAGGCTGATATCAGAAGAAGTGAAAAAGACTACCTTAATATCAGATCAAACAAACATCAAATAAGATAGCTTCAACTATTAGTTGGAAATGAAAGGGATGTTGTGTTTTGGAAACATGTCCTCATCTGAATAAGTCCTTGGTGGAAAGATGAAGAGGAAATAACTCAAAAAAATATTTAGCATGAGGAACCAGGTGCTTAGATACCACAGCAAACCAATACACCCATTTGTGCTTAAAAAAATCTTACAGTCTATAATGCAACCAAATCTTAAAGGAAGCAGTTTTATTATGACCCATCTTTTTCAATGGGACTTTAATGGTTACATTGTTTTATTATCTAGCTGTATTTTATTGCTAATCCGGATGTGTTTTTAACTTCATGTATATATTTTAATATTTGTAAATGTATCTGTTGTATATTTGCCAAAATTGAAAGGCAATAAACAGGCAGGTAGGCAACTAAAAAAGGAAATTGTAACATATGTTGCCAACCATAAGCAAGCTACTACAAGTACTTCCTCAGGCAATACAACATGGGTGTGGTTCCTACTATGAAAAACAGTTAGCAGTACAATCAAGTAATGGTAAAATATCACTGACAGTTTTTCAAAATTGCCATCATTGCAAACATTCTATGCAATTTTCCCCTTTTTTTTCTTCTCATGAGCAACCTAATTTGTCATTAGCTCTGGCAATCAACAATATAAAAATGCTCTCCCAAAGCTACAACTTGAGAAGCACCATTATTTTTGGCTTCTTTCCCCCAATATCCATCTTTTCAGCATCCCATTGTAGTTCACTAAACAAGGCTGTGAACTTCCCAGTTCCTATGAATGGATCAATTGTTTTTAAAATCTCCTCTACTTACATCAATAAATGTTTAATCAACCCTATTTGTTATTCAAACAACTTTGCTGAAAAGGCTGTGTGCTTCTTATTGCAGCCCTAGCAACATACGTATAACCTGACTTTCCTAAAACAGCCCTGGAAGTTAAGTTTTTCAGGCTGTAACTGGGCAAAGAGCCAGCCAATGGTTTCATTACAATGACATGGAAAGTACATGCTCGTTTATTTATAACATTTATAGGCTACCCATCTTACCTTAAGGCAAAAATCGTTCTTGGATCTTTGAAGGATTACTAATCCAACTCCTGCAGATTTGGGCAACCCATAACCAGGTATTGTAGATTCAAACAGGGTTGGCCCAAACCTTCATTCATTCCCCAAAACTGAGGTTCCAACAGAGTGCATTCTCTGTGACCTCATTACACTCTATCTCTTCCATTTTGATACTAAGGTGTTTGGAAGTTCATGAAAATAAAATCCAACACACTGAGCTGATCTGGATCAGAAATCCAAACAGAATTGTCTGCATATGGTACCCATTATAAAGGACCTGCCATGAAGGCCACTCTTACTCCATCTCCCCTCAATATTTATAAGCTTGTTTTTATTATTTTTTGTATCATAATTTCCTTCTTGGAGTTCGAATCTGAATGAGTTTAAGAAGTCAAGTTTGTCCTTCTGGTGAGTAACAATAGCAATAGCACTTATACTTATATCAGTTCTATGAGCATGGCTTGATGGGCATGGTATGGCTTGGTGGGCATGGCTTGGTGGCATGGAAGGGGAAAATCTCCACTCCCTCCCAATCAGCTGGGACTCGGGAGGCAGAGAACAGATGGGAGTGGGCCAGTCAGAGGTGGTATTTACTGTTCTCCGAATGGCTCAAAATTTCTGCTACCAGTTCTCCAGAACTGGTCAGAACCTGCTGAATACGGTACCACCTCTGACATATACTGCTTCACAGTGCTTTATGGCCCTCTCTAAGTTGTTTACAGAGTCAACATTTTGCCCCAACAATCTGGGTCCTCATTTTATCTTGGAAGGATGGAAGGCCGAGTCAACCTTGACCCAGTCAGCATTGAACTCCTAGAGTGAGCAGTGAGTTAACCTGCTATACTGCATTCTAACCATTGCACCACCATGGTGCACAAAGAGGTAGTGGTTGGGACAGAGTCACCCAATGAGATATATAGTCCATTCTTCCCATCACTATGATACCACATTTAATTAACCATTACACCAGACAAAATGATCTCCAAGCCAGCATGCATAGTATATAACAGTATATAACCAATTTCATTGCATTTATTTTGTACAATGACAATAAAGGCTATACTATATAAAGACTTGTTATAGAATGTATGTGAGAATTTATAGTCCTGTATAAAACCTGCTGATGGAAATTAAGTGGGACCTCGGGCCTTCCAGATTCTGCTGCCAGATTTCAGTGGCACCATAACGTCTACTGTGGTTGCCACCATTTTTGTCTTTCCAATGTATCTTCTACTCCTTCTCAACCAATGACAGGCCTTGACATAGTCCACAAAAGCAACTCTCTTTTGGTTATTTGCTATCACAAACAGAATAATAACTCCCCATCAAATTCCTTAACAGACTTTTTGATAATAATGAGAGTATTGATCACACATGTTTTTATCTCCTCTGCTCCTCATCAGGAGCCCAATCAATGAGCTGGATAAAAGATGACACATTTTCCTTTTTACTGTTTCTTGTTGTAGGAAAAATGTGAATTTAAAACTAGGATAAAAAACCAAAACAATTTTGGAATTAGTTGTACAGACGGAGGAGAAGGATGAGGAAAATCCATTTTAAATCAATCAGTTAATTAGTTAATTAGACTGGGAGAGAAATCAATTCATTTCATAGGTGGGCAATTGGAAATCAATTTACTGGTGTGAAAAGAAAATGAAATTCATTGCTATATTATTATTGTCTGAATGGGAAATGAAATTGGGGAGACTGAAGCAAATGAACATATTATTCTAAAGCTGTAAAACTGCATTTTATTCCTTTAATTACATACATTATGTTTAATTTAATCATTTTATTTTAATTTACCTGATTTCATACTATTCTGTGAATGATTATTGCCTCACAACAGTTAAATAGATCCTTGGGTACTTTTGTCTGTCCCCATGCTCAAATTTTATTTTCATAAAGGAGCCGATGAATTGCAAAATACCTTAAAATGCTAATGATCTTTCTTCCAAGGGTATCACTAATAAATGAAAGTCTCATCACTTAAGTAAGGTGAAATTTTGTGGCTTCCACCCAAATGCAATGTGTCCCATGTAGCATAGGATGTCTCATGTAGAGAACAGTTATGACAAGTGCAATCCCAACTACTAAAATCCTAAAATTTCCTGGCACTTAGCCCTAAAAGCAACCTGAGTCGAGGCAATGCCAAAATTTTCTTCTTGTACCAAGGCACTCGAGGGATCTTACTTTGCTGAGATGTGATCAAGAATTGCCTGCCAGCTACAGCTTTTTTCCCCTCCTTGTCATTCTAGTAATCTCTTTGCAATTTATCATTTGATCATCCCATTTCATCTCAGTTTCAAATAGTCAGACTCCCACTCCCCCCCCCCCCATTCCCCATTTAAACTGTTATTTGAATGACTTCAGACTGAACTAGCCATAAGCAGCACACTCATTTTGGACGCTAACAAAACTGAGAAAGTATGCGAGTTAATGTTGTCTAAATTGTTAGTTTCTAGATTTCAGGTCTATATTCCCACAAGGTCAGAACTGTGCCCTTCTTCCTTAGTCCATCACTAGATAGCAATTCATCTTCTAGAAACCTTCTCGCTGGAGCTAAGAGAAGCCATTTTTCAATCTAACTGCAGGTTAGGAAATAGCTTGAGAAGTCACCAATTTTTCTCCCAGTTGCAACCTCCCAAGTCCCCTTTACCACTCATCTTTGATTTTGACCCCATCAATTGTTATCATGCTGTCCACAAGGGAATGGAGCCTTCGAGGCAAACAGGATTCTCTGGCCCAGATTGGCAGGTGTCAGAACTCCAACAGTCACAGGGAGGATTCTGCATTCATTGAAAAATTCTATGCCTACTGGCGATGTATTTATAATTAGGTTGTAGTCAAGGTAAAAGGAGCTTGCATACATGCCTCGGAATTAAATGCACACTCCACAGCGTGCTACAGTTACCCTAGTTGTTCTCTAGGCTGTTTTATTAGATGCAGATTAAATAGAAGGAGATAGGCAGCTTGTGTGGCTTCACTGAACTGATGCTGCACAACTTCCCTAGATAGTATTACAGCAAAACAGCAAGCTTCATTTCTCCAAATGGCATCCTGCGCAGTGCCTAAAATAAAATGGGGAACTAGGGTGCCCTAAGGTGTGCGTAAGGAAAGTAGTTAAATGAAATAAATGTGCTCAGCCCTGGAAGAGGATACTCAAGGAAGCGCCACAAGAGACAGACTGTGTAGCTGGTGCACAGGTTTGTTCACTCACTGGAAAAATATAAAGCATGCTGTTGCTTTTCCGTCTTTGGTTTACCTGTCCCAAGTGTTGTTTGATTATAAGAGTGATGTAATCTCAATAATGGAGGAGGATGCTATTTTTCTCCTTCCACTTTCCTTTTCTTTTTTTTACCACAATGGAAAGAAACCTGCTGCCAATTGCTTGCTAGAAGGTTCTCACAAAAAATTCTCACAGACAAGATTCATAACACACACAACTCTGCTCTGCATTTATTTAAAATGTCCTTTCTATGACATGAACTGAAGAAGCTTCTTGGATGAAATGCAAAACATCTTCAAAGAAAAACCAGGAAGCCCAGTTGCCTCTTGAAAAAGCACCTTTGGAACTTCCTCTGAACATGGTTTTCACAAGGGGATTGTGGGCAGCAAGGCTCATTTTGGTGGGAGCTTGAAAGATTGCGATGTTACTGCTCTTCCTTTTGTGACACGCCAAGGTTTTACTACGCCTCTCTAAGATGAACAAAAGATTCCACTCATCCTCATCAGCTGGGTTGGAAAGTAAGGACAGTGGATCACACAAGAAGAGATTCTGTACATCAAGAGTTGCTTTCTTCTGAGAATTTAAAGGAGCATCGCACCAAGTTCAGTCTTCATTAGTTCATCTGCATAATGTTGTCTAGCAACAGAGTACGGCTTCAGGGAAGTTGCTTTTGGAGCTAATCTCTTTCTGCTGTGTGAAAGAGGATGCGTAATATGGCATACAGGGAGTCCTCCACTTACAATTGTCATGGAAGTCAGTTGTAAGTCAGAATGATCATGTCAACATTCCTCCATTAGATAATTAGGAAAGAAAACCACGAGACTCCATTGATAGAAATCAAGTGTACTTTTACTAATTATAAATGATCAGAAGCGTAGCAAAGCGAAGACTGATTATTTAGGCGCAAAAGCAAATGATATATAGAATAACCCATTCCCAACCCCTTGGCATCCCAGTTACAGTCCAATCATAATTCTCCCAAGTGTCAGGTGCGAGCTAACTTCGAAAGGCATCACCAAGATGGAATGTCGGTGCCGTTGGCCTTGGTGGGAAACCTCCTCCGCATGCGCAGTAAGACAGGCAACAGAAACTCCAGAATCTTCCTCCAGCACAAGTATTAGTCCCTCCCAAATACCATGCCCCCACTCCCTGTTTCAATGGCAGCCAAAGCAGCAGCAAAGCAGAGGCTGACAGATCATAACGTGGGTCATCCATTTGCCCAACCCAATTTTATGACCTTTTTTTGCAGGAGTCACTAAGCAAACCCCATGGTTGTTAAGTAAGTACCACAATCGTTAAACGAACCCATTCGTTTTTGGAAGCATTTTTGCCAAAAAACTGTAAATAAACACTGTTCTTTAGAGGGGGAAACTTAATAAATTGTGGTCATGTGGCTACAGGTTGCTGCAAACAGTAGTAAATGTGGGCCTAGCACCCAAAATGTGGTTATGTGACCATGGGGACTGTCTCTCAGAACTTCAGAACCAGTCGTAAGTACCTTTTGCGACATCTATTGGAACTTTGAATGGTTTCTAAGTGAGCAGTTGTAAACTGAGGACTACATGTACAATGATGATGTTCTTAAGTGTGCCCTGATCTGCTCTGATACCTTTGAAAACTGGTCAAGTTTCCTTCATCTCGGTTTGGTGTACCAAGAAAAGTTCATCAAGTTACAAACTTTACTCACTGAATTCAGTCTGCTCCTTCTTGTGACTATTACTAAGTTGCTACTGGACTTTTGCTTCAAATTCTAAGCACACTAATCCACTTACAAATTTTCTTTAGGTATTTCCAGATCCTACAGACTATCAAATAGGCCTCGTAATAGCATGTGGGACAGGGGTGGGTTCCGGTTTCTTCTACTTCCGGTTCACTCAGGGATGCACATCAGGCATGTGCGCACTTCAGGTTCATGCACAGTCGGTAAAAAATGCTTCTGCCCATGCGCAGAAGCAAAAAACAAGATGGCACCAGTTACAGCGCAGCCGATAGAACCAGTTTGGGAGTGTGGCCGGCCGAGTTACTACCTATTCAGCCAAACCGGGCAGAATGGGTAGGAACCCACCTCTGATGTGGGAATGATCTTGGGAAATAGGTGGAAGAACTGCAAACAGAGAAGGGTCAGAAAAATGGCAGTTGGATCCACAGAAGATTTGGAGGGTGGCAAACATTCTCAGAAGGGACCTTCCTTAATTTCGTGGACTGTAAAAAATGTATATCCAGACTTGCAGGATTCTGCTACGCAACCTCATAATAAAGTTAGACCTAGTATTTCTGAATCTGTTTCTTGCCTCTCTATGAGTTTTATGTTTAAATAACACCTTGAAGTGCTAAGAGCTCTAGAAGATGTATAAGGGAAAACCTGACCACAATGGTTGTCTGACAGGGAACAACAAAGGGGGGGGGGGTTTACAAAAGCAGTTGTGCCTTGAAACAACTTGCACTCCTTTGTTTGTGTACCATGATGGCACACCAACCTGTGAAAAGATGGAACTTCTATCCCAACAACCTCACACTGCTTTTAATTTTAATCCAAGTGACCTCAGTATTGAAATAATAAAAATAATTTTAATAATCCAAAATTCAAGATTATGTAGATACGTTCTGCTTCCCGACCATATTCTTAAATGTTCATAGTCACAATTTTCATATCTTCCACTTAACCCAGGGAGGATATTCCTGATAAAAACTAAGTCAACGCACTGTAAATGAACACCCAGAGAGCTGAGAGGGAACTTTTCGTTGGAGGTGATAAAAAAAAACCTCCTATTAGAGTTTTATGTTTGAATAACATTTTCTATAGTGGTTGCTTTAAAAGCATAAGTTTTATATCTGTGTTGGAGAGTTGATGTCCTACTTCTATTTCCTTGGTGGACAAATGAGTCTATGAAATACATGAATAATTGTGTCTCAAAGGTGTTTTTTTTTTTTTTCAAAAGGCAACTGGACTTTCTTTGTCTTATTTGAAAACGTTTCACTTCTCATCCAAGAAGCTTCTTCAGTTCTGACTTTGGCACAACCATGACCTGGATGACTGAGAATCTCCAAACATGAATAATTGTGGAACCTGTGAATCAGTGGTGGGTTGCAGGTGATATGCCCCAGTATGGGCATACAGGTGCCTGCCCGGAGCACCGGGTAACATTCCAGTATGGTGCTCTGGAGGGCCCACCCACCTGTCATTCTTACCTGTCTTTAAACTCTTTGGCGCTTCCGCACACAGCACATACAGTGCCTGCGCAACGCTCCGCCGAGCAGCTGGAGCATCGTAGAGGTATCACTGGAGGGCAGGATGCATGCGCGCGCTGTGCACGTTCATGTGGAGGACGTCAGGTGTACCAGTTGCAACGGGATCCGGAACCCACCACTGCTGTGAATACTCTGTGTTAATACCTGTGCAGGAACTTTTATCACTGTAGGTGTTAGTATGTTTATGGTCTTTGTAGAAAATGTATATAAAAAGGAAGTAAAAATAAATATCTCTCAAGGAGTACTTGAAAGTTGAGGCAATATTTTTTTTAAAAATCACGTAGAAGAATATGACTTCCCCAATAGATTCATAATCAGTAATAAACTCAGTCATGTAAAGTCAGTTTTCCAGTTTTCAGCTACTGCAACCTAATGTGACTTTCATAAAAATCAGTAGAGCAAAGCCATTTTATACTCACAGTACTTGTTACTGATGGGAAAAACATACATATGCATGCTTTCATGCAGATTCTTTCCAAAAACATAATTTGCTAATGGCTATCATGCAACTAATATTTTTAAAACATTCCATAAAGGAAAATGTTTACAAGCGAGCGAAGTTCACTGAATCGTGTTCCTTTTAAAAAATATTTATGGGCCTAAAATATCCAGATAATTTACTCTTCCTCCAAGACAGGGCTAATGAAAACCAAATGCAATACAGTCTATGAATTAGGCCTTTCCAGGAGATTGTGAGTTCTAGTCCTGCCTTAGACAGGAAAGCTGAATGATGACCTTGGACAAGTCTCTCTCTTCCAGCCCAACTCACCGCACAAGGTTGTCATAGGAAAAATAGGGGGAGGAAGTACTCTTAGATATGTTGATTGTCTTGAGTCATTTATAAAAGCAATAGATTTTTTTAAAGCTAAATATAATCTGATTTGCTTATATAAACAAATATAACAAATATAAACATTTTGCTCCATTCCTTCCCCACCAATCAACACAATTGAATAGGATGTTCAGTTCAGGATTGACATAGGATTGATCACATCTATAGAACTTGGATAAAACTACATTTTAAAAATAAGCTTTTAAAATTATATTCACTTGATCTCTTCTTGATACTATATCTATCAACAGGCGGATGAAAGACAACAAAAGATGCTGAACACATTAGCTCATTATGTAAATAGATTTTAATATCTATTTACTATTACTATATCTGCAATAACAGATGTTGAAATTATGTCTGGAGACTTCTTGAAGTTCACATATCATTAAGTTGACACATTTGAGAAACACTTCTCTAGAGCCTCCTTAGTCTATATTATGATGTTATAATTTATTATAGTATGTTCCAGTATTAATATTAGTTTATTCTCTTTATTCCATGCCTATAGTGCATTTAATTATAGACACATTACCATAGCAGAGAGATGTGGTAGCTAGGTGGCTAAGATACTGAACTTGTCAATCAAAAAGTTTGGCAGTTTGCCAGTTCGAATCCCTAGCACCACGTAACGGAGTGAGCTTCTGTTACTTGTCCCTGTTTCTGCCAACCTAGTTGTTCGAAAGCATGTAAAAAATGCAAGTAGAAAAATAGGCACCACCTTTGATGGGAAAGTAACAGCATTCCATGTGCCTTCGGCATTGAGTCATGCCAGCCACATGATCACAGAGATGTCTTCAGACAGGGCTGGCTCTTCGGCTTTGAAATGGAGATGAGCACTGCCACCTAGAGTTGAGAATGACTATCACATATGTGCAAGGGGAACCTTTACCTTTACTATAGCATAAGGTGAGCCGACGTCCCACTTTTGGCGGGACAGTCCCCATTTTTAACAATTTGTCCCGCATCCTGCGGCGTTTTAAAAAAGTCCCGATTTTTTAAAAAAATTTAATCAATAACATCCCCCCCCCCCCCGGTCAGTGGTGTCCCGCTTTACCAATGTTAAAATCTGGTCACCTTACTTTCGCACGAAAGGAAAAATCTGCAAAAAGTCATGGGGAGCCCTGGGGATTGTTCCTCACAAAGCATCATGGTCGCATAGAATCCAAATGAAGGTGCTTATCTCCCCGCCCGGCTCCGTGTGCTCGTATTCAAATTGGAGGGAAAGTGAAAGGTTGGAAGGAGGAAGGGGAAGAAAGATCTAAAGAGCAGAAAGACAGAAGGTAGATAGGCAAGAGGAAGGAAGGAAGGAGAAAGAATGGAAAGGGAGGAAGGTTAGAAGGAAGAAAGAGGGAGGAAGGGAAGGAAGGTGAAAGGAGGAAGGAAGGAAGGGGTACTTCCACTTGTAGGCCTGGGACTGAATGCAGGAGGAGTCTCTCCATAGGTTCATCTGCTCCTCTGATCATGGTCTATGAAAATGTTACTGCCTGCCTGATGCAAATTTAGACAGACGGTGCTTTGGGTTGCCCCTCAAATCCCCCCTTTACTCCTCCCCCTGTAGAATTCAGCCCCCTGAGTTTTGCCTTTGAGGGGCATCTAAATGTCATGTGTGGTTATGGCAGATGGCAGAGTCAGCTGGAGGTTGAGAGGGGATTGCGGGCTTTTGTCCACCTGTGGAGTTCTCCCCATGGACAGGATGGGATGTTGGCATGAAAGGGATCCGGGCACAATCTCACCTTTTCCAAGTAAAGTTGCTTTTTGCAATTGGCTACCGGTAATCCTTGACTTAGGACCAGGATTGATCCCCCAATTTCTGTTGCTAAGGGAAATGTTTGTTAAATGAATTTTGCCGCATTTTGTGACCTTTTATTGCCACGTTAAGTGAATCATGGTGGTTGTTAAGTCAGGAACATGGCTGTTAAGTGAATCTGGTCTTCTCCATTGGTGATCAAAAGGGGACCACAATTTCTGTTTTTGTTTCAAATGGCACCAACTAAATTGGACAAAATTTTTTTTTAAATCCTTGGAGACAATAGTGGCTCGATTTATATGGCAAGAAAGCACGAATTAAAGCCCAAATGTTCCAAAAACGTAAAGAACTGGGAGGCTTCAGAGTACCCAACTGGGAAGCATATTATAGTGCAGCAATTATGACATGGGTGAAGGATTGGGCGACATTGAGTAGAAGGCGCTTATTGGCTATAGAGTAAGGTGATCAGACGTCTCGGTTTTGGCAGGACAGTCCTGATTTTTAACAATTTGTCCCGCATCCCGTGGCGTTTTTAAAAAGTCCTGATTTTTTTTTACATTTTTAATCAAGCCCCTCCCCCCCCCGGTAAAATCTGGCCACCTTACTATAGCAATGCATTTCAGGTCCAAATCTACAAGTAAGTCATGGATGATTCAACTTTTGTCACACACAAATGTGAATTTAAACAGTAATAGGATAAATCAAGGTTCTCAAAAGTGTAGCCTCATGGACTGGTTTGTATCAGTTGGACTGGAAAAGGGAATGAGAACCAAATTGCCAATCCTACATCCTCTGTACCAGTCAGTCCAATGTCCCCATGACTTATAATTCCTGAAATTGTGGCCCAAGCCTCTATTCCCCCATAGATATACCCCGGTAGAACCTCTTCTGTAGGTGTGGCCTGCTTTGTGGAAGTGACTTGCCTGCCATGTGACTGGGTGGGAGTGGCTTGGCAGTCATGTAACTGGGTGGGCATGGCAACTTGTAAAATGTGGTGAAACTCACTTAACAACGCTCTTGCTTAGCAACCAAAATGTTGGCTCAGAAACTCTGGCATTTGAAGCACACAAGTCTTAAAGCTGTCAAGTTACAAGACCCTTGCACCCCTAACCCTTTCGAAAAAAATCCCCAGGGTGTTCAAACTTGACAGCTTTAAGACTTTAAGGTTTAGATAGGACTCTTAGAAGCGGGCGGGGCAATTGGTGAGCCAACCAATCAGTGAGCAGTGGGCAGGGCAAGCGTGGTGCGGACGGGCAAAGGGAGGAAGCTGGAACCGGTTCTAAACAGCATGGTAGATTTGTAGAACCTCTTCTATAGAAAAGGTTAGAACTGGCAGGAACCCACCCCTGATACACCTGAGCTATCAGAAAAATACATCTCCAATCATATCCTTCAAGTATCTCCCCATAAGCTGTGGACCAGCTGTCAAAGACCACTCCAGCCAGATCTGCAAAACTTTAATCTAACTCTATAATCAAATTTAACAAAGGGAGCTTCTTTTTTTTCTCTTCTATGAAAATGCTTTCACACCAGGACTCAGCAGAGGTCTTCATGCTATTTCACTATAGGCAGACGAATGTTACTGAATCCTTTCACCCAGTCTAGTACCACTGACATCCAAATGTCTTCTCCAAATGCTTTTGGGAAATTTTAAATTCATCAAGGTGATAAGATTTTGTATTTTTGTATCCCCATTCGCAATGACACTTTTCAAAATCCTATCTGCATTTCTTAATCTATACTGAAGCCAAGAGGGAAATACTATATAGTCAGCTCTTGCATGTTGAATTTTCTACAAAGGGTTACAAAATGGATTTTGTTTTCCAACTAAGGTACATGCTTATGGCTATGGGGACAAACTTTGCACAACTTTGGAAAAAGGATACATTAGTGATGCTTGGGAATGAAAACTTGGAGAATACACAGCAATTATGAAACTAACAGTGTTAGTTTAATTAAATTTAAACAAAAATGGCTTTCACATATGCCAAACATTATGCAGTGAGGCAAATACAAACATTTAGGATATGGTTTCCGAACTCTATATTTAATTAAATTTTACTAACTTTGTACAAGTTGATTGTGTAGTACTACTTGTACAGTAATTTATACACATTAATTGTGTAATATTTTTATCCACCAATTACAGTAATGTGCATTTTGAAATGATATGTTTGTTTTAAACAAACAAATAAAAAGCTTTTTTCTTAGAATAAAATATAAAAATAATAGTAAGATGAGTAGAAGGTAAACTATTCTCGACAAATAAAACTTTCTCAACAGAAGTAGCTGTTTTATTCTTTCTTGTTGGAGGAATTTGAATGATCATTAAAAAGGATGCAATAGCAAATAAGTGCCACTGATTGACAGCCTTATAAAATAATTTTATCAACCCACAAAAAGCTTTTATAAGATGAATATTTTTTTGCATCATAAAAGTCATCCATGTATATAAGAGTGCAGTGATTTCCAAACATGATTAGTATTGCATATGCTGTGAAGGTAAATTGGGTTAGTTGCTTGAAGACTCTTTTACTGTCTAGAGTTTGAAGAAAAAAAACAATAAAGAGTAATGGGGAAATAATATTCCAGATTATATTAAGCTGAGTCCCCCAAACTTTCTGTGAAAAACATCTTAGTTCAGTGTTTCTCAACCTTGGCTACTTGAAGATGTCTGGACTTCAACTCCCAGAATTCCCCAGCCAGCAAATGCTGGCTGGGGAATTCTGAGAGTTGAAGTCCAGACTTCTTCAAGTGGCCAAGGTTGAGAAACACTGTCTTAGTTGAAATCTATAGGAATACTGAAGAGAGAAAAAATGTTAAGTCTTGAAAAAGTCAGACAAATACATGCTAATGCTTTTCAATGTGAATTTACTTATGTCCCAGAAACTCATAGTCATAGTTACACAAAATCATCTGTGATCAAGTCTGACTGAAGTCAGTGAATAATCCTCCAGGTCCTAGAATAAACATATATGAGAGCTAAGTATTTAGATTTATCAGAATTACAGGTTTTCTTGTGTTCCATAAGGCACTTGAGACATAGTACTTAAAAGGGATGTGGTGGCTCAGTGGCTAAGACACTGATCTTGTTGATCAGAAAGGTTGGCAGTTCGAGGGTTCGAATCCCCTAGTGCCATGTAATGGAGTGAGCTCCTGTTAGTTGTCTCAGCTTCTGCCAACCTAGCAGTTCGAAAGCATATAAAAATGCAAGTAGAAAAATAGGAACCACCTTTGGTGGGAAGGTGACAGCGTTCTGTGTGCCTTAGGCATTTAGTCATGCTGGCCACATGACCACGGAGACCAATGAGGACCCAGATTGTTGTGGGCAATAGCCTGGCTCTGTATACCGCTTAGAGAGGGATGTAAAAGCACTGCAAAGTGGTATATAAGTCTAAGTGCTATTGCTATACCGAACAAAATCAAGAGAGTTAATTTGGAGTTTCTTTCTCATGCTTTCCTGTTTCTCAGGGCCAAATAATATTTTCTCTTCCTAAGACCAGGCCTATATTCCTACACACCATCACACCCAATTTTTCAAATTTTCCTCGACAGACTTCCAAACATGTTCTAGTTTGCCCTGTTCACCAGACATATTAAAACCCCAATAGCCTTTTATTTGAGATTTATTGAGAGGGCTTATTTTATTTTGTGTTTGGTTCAGTTTGTTCCTTTGTTTCTTTTTTAAACATTATTTTCTACTTCTGTGTATATCAAGTCTTTTCATTTTATCTCCTGGCCTCTCAACACTATCCCTCAAATTTACTGTTAGAGCCAACCGTTATGAGCTACGTTAATAAGGCTAATTGAAACTCTTTTACTTAAGCGTGTAATTGGCTGTTACATTCACAGTTGGTTCACATGGATAAAC
The DNA here is from genome assembly GCF_051295495.1 of Thamnophis sirtalis. Lineage (NCBI taxonomy): Eukaryota > Metazoa > Chordata > Lepidosauria > Squamata > Natricidae > Thamnophis > Thamnophis sirtalis. The sequence goes on along the minus strand of NW_028261381.1, from coordinate 20,915,307 downwards.
TTTTCAAGTTATGTACATAGTCTGTAATTTCCATCCAAAAGAGTTTTTGCTATTAACCAAGACTTCAATTGAGTTTTCTATCACATTTCTGCTTGGGAGCTTTGTCATTGCTGTAAAGAAATGTCATGTTTTATTGAGAGCTCACTCTAAAATTGAGCATTAGCTCATTAGTTAGTTGGATGGATTCATGCCAATCCAATTTATTCTGTTAGAGTTATAGTACCATTGGAAAAAAGTGGGATCTCCAAATTAATGTAATTCTGTTCAAATCACTTAAACTAGGGTAAGTTAAGAGAACTGAGAATTTTAATACTAGTTTTTTTTAATACTATAACCCAGGACAAAAGAAATGGCTTGCCACCAGTCAATATTTTGGAGGTGGCCAGGCTGGTACAGAAATTATGATACTATGTGCTCAGTTAAGCCACTTCTCTGATATAAACATTTATGAAATATCACAGTGATTTAACATCAGTATATAAAGATGTATTTCCATAAGTCAGTCTCTGAAATTGTACCTAGTTGTGCAACCTCTTTTATTCAGTTAATTGATTAACATGTAAAAGCTTGGATTTTGAGATTGATATTCTTATACACATGTGAGGTATATATCAGTGGTGGAAATCAAAACTTTTTACTACCGTTCTATGGGCATGGCTTGGTGGCATGGCTTGGTGGGTGTGGCAGGGGAAGGTTACTGCAAAATCCCCATTCCCTCTCGATCAGCTGGGACTCGGGAGGCAAATAGATGGGGCGGGGCCAGTCAGAGGTGGTATTTACCAGTTCTCCAAACTACTCAAAATTTCTCCTACCGGTTCTCCAGAACTGGTCCGAACCGGCTGAATACCACCAAATATACACCAAATGCTGTATATTTAGCAAATTCATCTTTATAATACACTTCTGAGCTTTCATGTGAAACAAATTGTTCCCATAGGCTTGAGCTAAACTACTATAGCTGCTATAGTAGGCAATTCTTTAGGTAGTACGGTATTTGGAACCAGTTAGATACTTCAGAGTGGTGAATGGCCAGACTTCAAAGATTCAACTTTGTATTTCTATTCAGAAAATAAAGGCAATGTTCACCTACATTTTTATGCTAGCTAGCCTCTTTTTTTTTTAATTTGCTCAGATAGTTAACCTTTTATACAGTGTTAAAATCTTGCCAGTTCTCCTTAACATCGGGCTGCCTGAGCATTCTATAATAGCACTAAGAATATTATTTCTATCTATCTGGGTTACCTGCAGTATAGATCATCTGGTATTAATTTTGCATTTCATCTTCACATCCAGGGATTTTCTTGGTTATTGTAGCTTGCTCTTTCTTGTTGAAGTAGCAAGTCCATGAGCATTTCACAGATCCTTTTTTTCAAAATGGATGCTCATCTATTTGCAAAATGGCTGCCAAGACCAATTATTTTCCAGAAATCAAATTGGTTGGTCTGAAATTGACAGGATTATCAACATTGCATTAGAACTGGGATGGTGAACTATGGCACGGGTGCCACAGGTGGCATGCAGAGTCCTCTGTGCGGGCACGCCAGCCGTCACCCCAGCCCAGCTCCCCTATGCGCGCCTCCAGCTGGCTAGCTGCTCTTTGGGTCTCTGCTGCTCATGCGTAGGCACAGGGCCTTCCCAGATTTCCACAATTTCCCCCCAGAGCCTTACCTTTCGCCCCCCGCGCCCCAGTTTGAAAAGCCTCCTGCACCAATCTGGAAGCCAAAATGGGGGGGGGGGGAACATGCATAGGGAACACACACATATGTGTGGGGGTGGGGTACTCACATTGCATTTTGGGGATTGGGGCATGCGTACATGCATTGGCGCACACATGGATGCGCTTTGGGCAATCGGCACCAAAATAGTTAACCATCACTGCATTGCAGCAACTGTTCCTTCTCAAAAATCTGCCTAGTCATCAAAGGATGTTTCATGCTTGAGATAGATGAAAGAATTATGTGGCATCTATATATGATCTGCAGTAGTGGATATCTCCTATGTATTTTAAATATTTCAATTTGTCTTTTTTAATGGAAATTTTCAAGAACTCTGATATTAATTTCCAAGTCGCACTTCTTCCTGTAAAAAAATGTAATTTTGTACCATATATTCTGATCCACGAGATGGAAGGATGAAATCTGATATCTGCATTCAAACAGCATTAAACTCATAGCATTCCAAGGTTTTCCTACAGTCCATTGTAAGTTATTGTTTTATAGCAAAGACAAGCTGAAGGGACTGACTCACAGTACAGCAGAAAGACAAATGAACATCCTTTCAGCTCCAAGCAGATGCTGTTTGTGGAGAAAGATGAGACGAAGATAGATTGCAAGAAATGTAAGGAATGATAATGCAAAAAGAAGATGTAGCTTGGCTGGTGCAGACAGTTGTTGATGTCTGGTGATCACACCTTAATGATGGAGGATCCCAGGGAGTCTGCTCCATGCAGGAAACTCTGAGATCTTTATGGATCCGATTGCACTTGAGCTTGGCTCATCATAAGAGCATTTTAGGATTTTAGTGGCTGCAAGAATTACAGCTATAGGCGCTCGTTTTAGTTATAGAAGCATAGATTAAAGGAGCTAACATGACCTCCGGACTAATACAAGCACTTAGGGAAAAGCATCATGAATGGATTTTATCATGCCACATGTTTTTATGTATAATACTGAGTTTGATATATCTGTTATTGTTGTTGTTGTTGTTGTTGTTGTTGTTGTTGTTGTTGTTTTTCTCCTTTCTGCCAGCCCAGATCAAAAATATCAGTCTCGTGAAGATGCTTCCTATCCTTCTATCTAATCCTTCAAGGTAATCTGTAGAGCTTCATTTACCCTAGTGGATTGCATTGGCCAATAGGCCCATTAGCCCGTTTCTAGAGAAAAAGAGCACCAGAAATTAACCACTTTTCTCTTTGGTAAAAATGCCTTTGAGGCTCAGAGATTGTGGATCTGAGGATGACAGCTGTTAGCCAGAAGTGGGTTGCTGCTGGTTCATCCTGGATTGGGCGAACCGATAGTAGCAAGGTCGGGACGCTCCGTCCACCCACCTGCGTGTGCGCATGCGGAAGCGCGCTCAAACCGATAGAAACAAAATTGGCAACCCACCACTGCTATTAGGATGATGGTGGAGATTGGGAATTTGCTTTCCAGCTTGCCAGGCAGTGTCACCCCTTCCCCCATGCACACTGGTTTTGTTTCTGTTTTTTAAAAAGGAATCTTTCAAACCACAGCAGTGGTGGGTTTCAAAAATTGTTCGAACCTACTCTGTGGGTGTGGCGTCCTTTGTGGGAGTGGCTTGCCGCCCATGTGACCGGATGGGAGTGGCTTGCCGCCCATGTGAACGGATATGAAGATGCCGACGACACTTGTCAGAACCACCTTAAATTACCTCACACGCAGCACTGGCATGCATAAGAATATGATGTAAACTTGTTTTTAAAAGGCATCTTTGGTTTGCGTTAAAACAACTTCAACACACGCAATGTTCTGATTGCATCACAAACGCAGTAGTCATCCTTACCTTTCACAGAGGCACTGAGTTTTATAAATATGAGCATGATAGTGTAGAATAATCATATCCAAGGACCAGTGGTGGGTTTCAAAAAAATGTTGGAACCTCTTCTGTAGGTGTGGCCTGCTTTCCGGGTCCACTGGTGGAACCTCTTCTAACCGGTTGGGTAGATTTGACAAACCGGTTCTACCAAATAGGTGTGAACTGGTAGGAACCTACCTCTGAACCACAGTGAAGTGGGGCAGAGAGGCTGGCAGGCCCTCAGGGAGGATGTTTCAGATGCCATTTTGAGGACTAGGAGGAAGAAAACAAGGAAATGGTCCTCAGGGGAGGGGGAAAAGAGTACAATTTTGAATGTGATTGGAGGTGGAGAGTAGCCATGTTTTGATTCAGATTGGGCTGCAACTGTGGTTCCCAAAATGCACATAAGGGATGTGTTCGCCTAAATAAAAAGGACACAGTCATGGTAATATGGCATCTGAGGCAAGAGGAGAAGGAAAGGAAAGGAGAAGAGGGCTTGCCAAGGAGAACATGGAAAGGGTTGAGCAAGGAAAGCTTGGGGGTCCCACAAAAGCTTGCTGCCTTGGTCAAAATGATTGAAAGCAGAAAGGTGGTGTAAATTCATAAACTCACCCTTTTCAAACTTGTGTGTCGTGTCATGAATACAAGAGTAGGGCTTTCAACATCACACCATAATCCTGCTTTTGTCGTTCCACCTCTAGATGCTGCTGGAGAGAAGAGGATGGATACTAACTATCTATCAAAAGTCTTTTTAAAATGTAATTTCATTTATTCTATTCCCTCTTTGTCCAACCCTGTGATTTAAAAAAAAAAACACAAAACTTTAGCCTGATGTCTTAATTCTCCTTGGTTTAAAGATATGGCAACCTCTCCCAAGACAATTTTTTCCAATAGCGCTATCATCTGTCTATAATTAATTAACCAGAATATAAATTCTTTATTAGATGCTTAAATGTACACCAAGTCCATCAACGATCTGTGCAAGTGAAATTACTTTTTACTTTTGCGACGGGTTCTGTCAATACCATATGCCTAAATCAAAACAGCATGCAATTTTCTTAGCGACTCTGTGATTTATTACAATCCTTATACTTGCTTCTTTTAAAAAGCCATCTCCTGCTACTTCACACTCCAGAATATAATGGAAGAAAGATTATAATGGGGTAAGTGCAAACTACATTTATATTAGAACATGTCATCATCATATGTTTTGGCTTCTGAGATACTCCCTATCCTTCCCTAAAGTAAATAGAAAATAATCACAACCAGGAGCTTCCCTCCCATTATTTGATTATTTGAATTCAAACGGTTTTGACTAGAGGTGGTATTCAGCAGGTTCTGATCAGTTCTGGAGAACCAGGACTGGAAATTTTGAGTAGTTCGGAGAAGTAGTAAATACCACCTCTGAATGGCCTCGCCCCCATCTATTCTGTGCCTCCTGAGTCCCAGCTGATTGGGAGGGAATGGGGATTTTGCAGTAACCTTCCCCTGGAGTGGGGAGGGAATAGAGATTTTACAGTATCCTTCCTCTGCCATGCCCACCAAGCCACCCCACCAAATCATACCACACCCATCAAGCCACCCACATAGAACCAGTAATAAAAATTTTTTGACTGCCACCACTGGTTTTGCCTTAAAAATTAATAATTAGCAACAGAATGGCAAGCGGACAGGTGAGATTTTGTATGTCAATTTTTTTTTGTGCTGCCTGTATCAATAACTTTTGATTTCCATTCGCTGGTAATATAATATCTAAGAAGATGAGCTAATTCATCCAGATCACAGCAGTAGACAAGATGGTAAAGCCCTGTGAATAGACCAGACAAAGAGAGAATTAAAAATATTTATGAAGGGTGGGATAGCAATAGATTTATATACCGCTTCACGATGCTTTTACAGCCCTCTCTAAACGGTTTACAGAGTCAGCATGTTCTCCCCAACAATCTGGATCCTCATTTTGCCAACCTTGGAAGGATGGAAGGCTGAGTCAGTCTGAAGCCAGTGAGATTCAAACTGCCAAATAGCAGGCAGATGGCAGTCAGCAGAAATAGCCTGCAGTACCAGTGGTGCAGTGGTGGGTTTCAAATTTTTTTAGAACCTCTTCTGTAGGTGTGGCCTGCTTTGTGGGAGTGGCTTGCCAGCCATGTGACTGGGTGGGCATGGCCAACTTGTAAAATGTGGTGAAACTCACTTAACAACGCTCTTACTTAGCAACCAAAATGTTGGCTCAGGAACTCTGGCATTTGAAGCACGCAAGTCTTAAAGCTGTCAAGTTACAAGACCCTTGCACCCCTAACCCTTTAGGGAAAAAAACTCCAGGGGTGTTCAAACTTGACAGCTTTAAGACTCGTGGACTTCAACTCCCAGAATTCCTCCTCTCGCTCTTCATCTTGTTGATGTGCGGACGGGCGGGGGGAGGGAGCTGGAACCGGTTCTAAACGGCACTGTAGATTTGTGGAACCTCTTCTATAGAAGAGGTTAGAACTGACAGGAACCCACACCTGCAGTGGTGGGATTCAGCCAGTTCGCACCACTTCTGGAGAACCAGTTGTTAACTTTCTGAGCAGTTTGGTGAACTGGTTGTTGGAAGAAATCATTAGGGCAGACAACCACCGGTTATTAAATTATTTGAATCCCACCACTGTGCAGTACTGAATTCTAACCAGTGTGCCACTGCGGCTCTGTGGAATGTTTGTATCTTTTCATTTTAGAAGGAAAAACCGTGTGCTAGTGCTCTGGGAGAGGGATTCATTCAATGCTCTTCTTCAAATTCATAGGACAGGTTCAAGTAGCATCCACTGAGAAACAGAGCAGTTTGTACAAGTGCCATATGGACATTAAATCTGGCCGTCACAAAAAGACAAAAAGCAGGAAAAGCGGTAGGGATGGGGGACTAGTTTACGGCTATTAAAAAAAAAATCCTTAGCCATAAGTAATTATTTTTCAATCAGGTTTTATTTCTCGTTACAAAGTTTGAGACAAACACAGAACTGGTTGTGGGGTGGGTGGGGTAGGAAGCAAGCAGGTTTCTTCTTGTCTCCAACAGTCCCCACGTTCATCTGCATTGTCTCCTTTACTTTCTGTGTGAAAGTACAGGGAGGAAATGTGCAAATACCACCAATTGTTCCCAATCGCTTTCTTCCCTCCTCCCAACTTTGCAGCAAGAGAGTTCCTTCCCTTGACATTCATTGCATTATGCATTTGTCAAAGATACACTGTCAATTTGGTGCTTTTATTACTTGCGAGGCTTGGCAACCCTTCTTGCTTGAGGGATTTGCTTGTATCCTCTGAGCGTTATTGTACTGTTCTGGCATCCACTAAATTCAGTCCGCCCGTTTCTTTGATGTCCCTTCCAGCCCCGAAATGTGGAAACAATGACTGCAAATTTGGATCAAAGCATCGTATGGACAGCAAGCTACGGAGCCCTGTGATGTTTTACAGAAGCAGAGAATAAATTCCCACAGCCTAAAGCCCAGGCCAAGAATCCTTCATAAACAGGACTAGCATCCTTAAATTCCTAAAACAAGTCAAACAAAAAGTTTGGTGGCAAAGAGAAAGGAATAGAGACGTTTGCGATGTGTCCTAAATGTGGAAACAGATTAGCCACTCTGCTTATTTGAAGCCATTTCAGGGCAACAGTTTTTATTCTTCTTCTCTCTGTATTTAAAAATGCATTACAAGAACCAAGATTATATTGAGTTGCTGAGGAAAATAAAAGCCAACTAGTGGGATGTAGCTTGGTTTCCATGCAATGCAGGAGTATTCAAAACAATTCCGATTCTTACTGTTTTCTTTGCAAGAAATTATGTGGTACAATGCCCTGAATATATCAATCATTTTAAAAGGTATGTGGAGTTTTAGAAGACTCACTTTTCTATGCAGTTTATAGCTTTGCACTGATCCCAATAGCATAGTACCAAAAAAAATCCATTGGATTATTACTGTAAACCTTGGAGATTTGCAATGGGAACATATCCTTACAACCACTTTTTTCCTGTTTATCTGATTTAGTTAATTTGATTTGTAGTGCAGGTCTTTAAACTACATTCATTTTAAGAGGCATTTTGGGGATATGACTGAGAGCAAACTAGATGAAGATATCAGTCCATCTTTTTACCTTTTGGACTTCAGGCCTGCCACATTGCCTACTATGGGAAAATGGGAGGGGAGATTATACAGTGTGGGTGATATATAGCCATAACAACATTCTTTCTCAGAAAGCCAAGGTCATCTGGCCCTGCAGCTGTGATGAGTTGACTGGGAGGCATCTCCAGTTTTGGATGGTATCTGATTGGACTGTGTGATGGGCATGTGGGTGCTGGGCAGGGACTTGAACTCTTGATTTGGGTGGGGAAAACCTGGAAACTCAGTTTCAGGTTTTCCCAGATGTGCCAATATGACATCTCTAATAAAATGGAACTATGAGGAAATTCAAGCCTCAGAGTTAGGGGTGTTACTTGGATCCCTGACAGAAGGTGCTGTTGTTTTGAAATGAATTGGTATGAAATGAATCGCTCAGAGTATCAAAAGTCCAGTGGCTTGCCACTAAGACTAATTTCTTTTATATATTCACACTGTTTTCCTGAACTGAGCAATTCATGGGAAGAGGAGAACTTCCAACTTTCTAAAGAACTCTTCAGTTAAGTCTTTTAATACAATAATACAATAATACAATAGCAGAGTTGGAAGGGACCTTGGAGGTCTTCTAGTCCAACCCCTTGCCTAGGCAGGAAACCCTATACCATTTCAGACAGATGGTTATCCAACATCTTCTGAAAGACTTCCAATGTTGTAGCGTTCACAACATCTGGAGGCAAGCTGTTCCACTGATTAATTGTTCTAACTGTCAGGAAATTTCCCCTCAATTCTAAGTTGCTTCTCTCCTTGATTAGTTTCCACCCATTGCTTCTTGTTCTACCCTCAGGTGTCTTGGAGAATAGTTTGACTCCCTCTTCTTTGTGGCAACCCCTGAGATATTGGAACACTGCTATCATGTCACCCCTAGTCCTTCTTTTCTTTAAACTAGACAGACCCAGTTCCTGCAACCGTTCTTCATATGTTTTAGTCTCCAGTCCCCTAATCATCTTTGTTGCTCTTCTCTGCACTCTTTCTAGAGTCTCCACATCTTTTCTATATCGTGGCGACCAAAACTGAATGCAGTATTTCAAGTGTGGCCTTACCAAGGCATTATAAAGTGGTATTAACACTTCACGTGATCTTGATTCTATCCCTCTGTTTATGTAGCTTAGAACTGTGTTGGCTTTTTTGGCAGCTGCTGCACACTGCTGGCTCATATTTAAATGGTTGTCCACTAGGACTCCAAGATCCCTTTGTTACTGACTTCACTCAAGAAGCCCACACATTCACTGCTTGGAAATGAGGGATTGCAGGGAGGAAGGAGAAATAAGTCCTTCTTTTCCTCTCCACTGGCTCTTTTTCTCAGGGCATAGAGAGAACTCCGCAAAGTCAACTCACCACGGGATAATTTGGCACGGGCAACTTGCCATGGGATAACTTGCCACGGGACAAAAGTTACATAATATCAAAGAAATGGTGAAATAGGATCGTTAAGGAAAGGATGCAGAGGGAGGGACACAATGGAATGTGAATGACCCACGTTAAAATATTTTCAATATTATTTTAAATAATTAAATAAAATTATGGCATTATCCCATGGCATGTTGCCTCACAGCAAGATGGCTGTGGCTAGTTGGCCATGGTGAATTGGCAGTGGTGAGTTGGCTGCAGCCAGTTGTCCCATTCTGGATTAAGAGGGCCATATTCTCTGGCAGGAATATATCCCACCAATCCTCCACCATATCCAACTTTCATCCTTCACAACTTTTTCCTCATGACCATAAACTCCAAACAATTTTTTTAAAAATAGCCCATTTTGGCCATGTTTCAAATCAGATCCAGAGAAACAGGGAGACTGAAAGGCTGCTTATCTGAATGTATCCTAAGGGAGCTTTTCCCTGACCTTCAAATACATTGGACCATAACCGTTTCTCCATCCCTTCCCAAATCCCAGCCAGACCCAAGAAGGCAAATGATTCTAATGATAAATGCTTCTTGTGAAAATGTTCTAGATCCATCTACTCATGAAGGATACAATACAAAGGGTTTCTGATTCTGTAGTGTGCTGGTTGATATTTCATCACATTCTAGGACAAAGGTCTCCAACCTTGGCAACTTTAAGACTTGTGGACTTAAACTCCCAGAATTCTCAGGAATTCTGGGAGTTGAAGTCCACAAGTCTTAAAGTTGCCAAGGTTAGAGACCCCTGTCCTAGAATATCTTCAACTCCTGGGTGGCCACACCTGCCTTTGCTGATCATTAAGTTCTCCTGAAGTGTATTCTGGGACTGCCTCCTCATAGTGATGACTACCTGGCAACCCCTAAATCCCTTCTGAGAACAGCATGTAGCTCAGTTCTAACATTAATTTTGAATTTGAATTTAATAAAATTTATATGCCACCCAATCCCATAGGACTCCGGGCGGCTTACAAATACAAAAATAAAGTCAGAAACTAAAATATAGGTAAAGGAAAAGATAGATTTAAAAACAACACACCATACACTCAGTTCTAGATGGGGCTGGACTGTATTTTGGGATCAACAGCCCCAGGCCTGCCGGAACAGCCAGTTTTAGATTTGAGAATGTTTTCGTGAATACTGGGAAGAGTATGTGGATCTCTTTTAAAGGAATCTTTTTGAGACTCATGGCAACTGAAGTGACACATTCTTTTTGAGCATCTTCAGCACACCAGACTAATAATCTTTCAGCCATTGGATTCAACATCTTGCCTATTGTCTATAAATTGCCTATAAATTACTATTGGAAATTCTGGGAATTGAAACACAAGCATGCTTGGTCTGTAGTGTAAGTATATATCGGAACAAACCTTGGTAAAGAGTATATGTTTTTTTTAAAAAATAAGCCTGTACAGAACCTTTGCAATCAGGTGCCTTTTCACCTGAGAGTAAGCTGTGCTTATTTCAGTGAATTACTTCGGAGACGAGATGCACAAGATGATGTTGTGAACTATCTACATCCCAAAAATACTGCATGTACAACATCTGTTCCAACTGCAAGAATTATGTACAAGGCAGAACTTGTGAGTCAAATACTGGCAAATATCCTTTACATAGTTTACCGCATTGCCAATTCCAAAACCATCCTTGTCAAGGAATTTGGTGTAGCGCAGCTATCAGATGAATGCAACAGTGCCATCCAGTGGATTTTTAGGCTACCCAGACAGAGCTGCTGATTATTTGGGATGGGCACAGTGGAGTGGGAGAACTTTCTATGCTGAAATTTTCAGGCTGCAATCAGAAGTTCATTTGCTTCAGTGGTAGCCCCATTGAAATCAAACTTATTTTCTTTTCAATTAATTTAGATAAGATTATGTTGCCAGTAGTTCCTATTAATTAATGAATAATTTACTTTATGAGGTGCAATATGTTTCTTTGCAAGGTGGTTGAAAGCACAATTGCTCCCAGCTTACCTTGAAAATAGCATTTGGCATGTCTTGATCGAGTTGCTTTATTTACCAATCAACAAAGTACATTTCTTCTGAGATAGACTTGCCTAGGATGTTGCTGATCATAATTCAAGTTGCTTTATAACTGAAGTGATATTCAGCCAGTTCTGATCAGTTCTAGTGAACTGATAGTGGAAATTTTGAGTGGTTCGGAAAACCAGCAAATACCATCTCTGACTGGCCCTGCCCCTATCTATTTTATGCCTCCTGAGTCCCAGCTGATTGGAGTCCCAGCTGATCAGCTGGATCTTCTTCTGCTGTCCTGCATAGGAGAACAGAGCTGAAAAACAGGTTAGTGGGGTGGGGAGGGAATGGGGATTTTATAGTATCCTTTCCCCAAGAGTGGGGTGGAAATGGAGATTTTACAGTATCCTCCTCCTGCCATGCCCACCAAGCCACGCCACACCCACAGAACCGGTAGTAAAATATTTGAATCCCACCACTGCTTTATAGATATTCACTTTTGGAAGACAAATTGTTTATTTACAAGATAGATGGAAATAGCTGCCTATTTGGAGACAATTTTGGAATTGACTTAGTTAGGAGTGGTTTTCTTTAAAATCTATTTCCAGATAGGAAAATTGCTTAAAGAAACCAGGAAGACGTTTGATGAGTCAGATGTGGTGATATGGAAAGGGAAGGAAGCAATTTTTTTCCAAGGCCAGAGGAATGGAAGTGTAGGTGGTAGTCCTCAATTTACAACAGGTTGCTTATTGACCAAAGTTATAACTAACCCAAAAAGTCAACTTACAACGTGGATTTGAAGTTCTGAGGGTTGGGCCCTTTCCATAGACATTTTTAACTTTTATTTTTTTTAGTTTTACTTCTGGTTTTATGACAAATCCACACCCACAGAGAACCATTGTTCCACTTAATATGGCTGCCACAAAAAAAAGGTAAAATTGGATTGGTCACATTGGTGACCCTTTTTATGACTATTATGACATATGACTAATTGTGGGCAGGGTCTGTTACAGTCATATGTTGAGGACTATCTGTACTTGATTATTATTTAGGATTACTTGGTTGAGACTCTTCTTATCTTTTCTTTCCAGCAATTAAATCTTTTCTCAAAGTAATTATTTATATAAAGTTGGGTTGGGGTGGCAGAGGCGCTATAGAAATGCTAGAAATAAGGAGCGATAGGAATGGTGAAAGAGACACCTGTGACTTAGAAAGGGAAAGTTGCCTTTTTCATCTTCTTTGTTAGCAACCATGCCTGCGAATCAAAATGTTGAAAAACAAGTCTGGGATTTGAGCTAGATGGAGAGTAGGTTCTTGGAGCACAGGTCGTGTGGTGTTTTATAAAGTTCAGCAGTTGTTACCAAATTATTGTTTTCTAAGGTGGTAACAGGAAAAAATTATTGTATCTATCATTGAAGATTGAGCATCTTAACTAGGTTTAAAGTTTATCCAAGTTAAATATAAATTAAATCAAAAGAAATTTGAAACCAATCCATTTCATAGCCCCAAACACCATACACAATTAGATAAGGTCCAGAATGCTATCTAAATTTATTTATATGTGTGCAATGAAAGGGATATCCCTTAGGTGTACCACCTGCAACCCACCACTGGTGCAGTGTGCACACATGCACACTTGCATATGTATGCACCAGTGGTGGGTTGCAGGTGGTACGCCCCGGTATGGGTGTACCGGAGCCTCCCTGGAGCACTGGGTACCGTTCCAGTACGGTGCTCTGGAGGGCTCACCCGCCAGCCCGAGCACCTTACCTGTTCTTTAAAGCCTTTGGTGCTTCTGCGCATGTGCATGGCACGTACAGCACCTGCACGACGCTCCACCAAGCAGCTGGAGCATCGCAGAGGCTTGCGGTGGCATCACTGGCAGGTACCATGCATGTGCATGCTGCATGCACGTGCGCTCCGCTCGTCCATGTGGACGACACCAGGCCCGTTCCAACGGTACTGGTTGGAATGGGATCCAGAACCCACCACTGGTGTATACAGAGAGAGGGGGGGACTTCTTGGCTCACCATGGATCTAGCGGTCACTTTGTTTGATTAAGGAGGGGATTACTTTTACCTTTGCAAAAGACTGGAAACTTTTTACAGACTTTTTGCTGAAAATGGGTAAAAATCCATTCTGCTGAATTCAGAATAGGAATAGCACTTAGACTTATATACTGATGCACAGTGCTTTTACAGCCCTCTCTAAGCGGTTTACAGAGTCAGCTTATTGCCCCCAACAATCTGGGTCCTTATTTTACCCACCTTGGAAGGATGGAAGGCTGAGTCAAACTTGAGCTGCTGGGACTTGAACTGCCACACTGCTGGCAATCAGCAGTCAGCAGAAGTAGCCTGCAGTACTGCACTCTAACCACTGCACCACCACGGCTCTTTAGTTAGACATGATCTTTTTCTTGCTTTTCTGGATTTAAAGGAAAAGGAGACAGATACACCTATTCTGAAACTCCCAGAATAAAAATAAAATGTTATTATTGTGGTTCGTTGCACACAGTCAGTCAAATAGATTTGGCATTTTTATCCACCTACTGAGTTCTTCCCAAGGACCCTGGGTAGGCAGATGTTGATGTTTGACAGTGTTACAGATATTGTTGCGGGATGAAATTTCTTCCAGGCAGTAGTAAAGCTGCCTTCTGCAATTGACTGGTGGTAGATCTGCAAATGCCGATGGTGTTCAAGTAGTTATCCAATTGTTTTGGGATTGCACCCAAGAAACCTATTATTATTGTTATAATCTTTGATTTCTTTTTTTAATCATCATCATCATCATCATCATCATCATCATCATCATCATCATCATCATCTTATGATAGCCCAATCTTGAACAACATTACTATTGGGCACCTCAAAATAACTAAATGCTATCTTTACAATATCCAGTTTCATAATGAGGAATTCAGGGATCGTAAGGGGATTTGAATCAGCAGGCAGAAATCTGTCCAGCATCAATTGTAACACAAAATAATAATATTATTATTTCACTAATTATTACCACCAATAATACTTTGTGGATTTGTTTGTAGATAAGAGATGTGATGTGGGAAGAAGAGATAATTTGTGGCACTTTAAAAGGAGGCGATAAGTTATAAATTGTGTATACTTGTGATGAAAGTGAGAAGTCACTTCTTTGTATATTTCTTTTCTTTTTCTTTATTACTGTATGTGCTTTTTATTTCTCTATTTTTCTTTTCTGCATTTTCAATTCTTTCTTTTTATCCTTTTTTAAAGTCTGTATTAACTTTTTGTTACTTGAATTATAATATTTAGTAAAAAATATTATTAAAACAGTACTTAAAGTGTGTTAATATTGAAAATATGAAAATAATTAGAACATAACACACTAAAAGGAAATAATGCTGAGTTCGTTTGCTTCTTTGTTCATTCCAAGGATGGACAACACTTTTTTGTTCTTCGCCATCTCTTCTTTCTCTCCTAATGCATCCCACCATTCCTCCTTATTTGAAGGGCAGATGTTCTACTAAGCCCTTATCCTTGGTTCCAATTTATTTCTACATGCGCTATGGTTTATCCCTTTAAAAATATATGCATAAATGCCAGTATTTCAATTAAGTAGTCTTGTGCCATTATCCTAACAACTTTATGAAAAGGGGGAGCGGGAATTAAAATCAGTACAATGAGGCTGGCAAATAATTATAACAATGTGCTGAGATATTCAGTGTGGAATATAGGTATGATTACCATATTTTCTTGGAAAAAATAAAGGAAAACTTGGAAAGATGGAAACTCTGAAAGAAGTTTATAAAGATAAAATATTTTAATTGCTTATGTTTACAGAATTCAGGAGCAAAACCAAGACAATCTTTACACAAACGCATATTCCGATTAAAATATGTGAAGCAAAATAGTATGCGTAAATTTATTTTAAAAAGACAAATCAACTTCCATATTTTTCATACGACTGTGAAATCTGTGCATTAAGTGGTACCATTTGTAATGGTAAATAGCAAAAGTTAAATGACCGAACTAAAGGACAAAAGTAAGTAAAAAAAAAATCTAAAGGACAGCTTTCTGAAACAAAGGACATATGGTTGCTGTAAACATAGGCCATCTGTCCAATGTAATGTTGTTTACTATGAAATCACATCTAATAGGAGACTAAGCAATCCAAGTTAGAACAGAGAAATGCTGACTTCTTTCAATGCAGCTGCAAAAGTGGAAATACAATACCACAACAAATAGCAATAGCACTTAGACTTATATGCTGCTTTATAGGGCTTTGCAGCCCTCTCTAAGCGGTTTATAGAGTTGGCAGATTACCCTCAACAATCTGGGTCCTTATTTTACCGACCTTGGAAGGATGGAAGGATGAGTCAACCTTGAGCCAGTCAGGCTCAAACTCCTGGCGTTTGGGCACAGTTAGCCTGCAATACTGCATTCTAACCACTGCACCACCAAGCAATCAAAGATGGTATGATTCAGATGTGGAGAACAGAGTGAGGGAACCAAACCTCAGCAATCTGTAGAATGGCAGACAATTTGTGGAAGGCAGAATTCTTTTCGTATACTTCAAGCTTCTTCAACTGCATGAGCAGCAGCTAAAATAGTTGAGTAGAGTAGAAACTTTGCAGCCTAGCAACACCATCTTACATATTGTGTATTACTAGAAGCTTCTGGAAGAGAATATGGGAGAAAGCTGGCTGGTTGGATTTACCGGGGTGTCAAACTGGCGGCCTGTGCGGTGGATGCATCACACACAGGCCACACCCACCCCAGTTCCACACAGGGAAAAAATGTCACGTGATGGCAATGTGACACAGCGAATTTGACCCATGGATTAGAAGAACCTTGAGGTTATGCATTTCAAGAAGTAGCAATGTTGCAATTTATATCTATTATTCAGATTACTTAGCTTTGGTTTATTAACAAACTATATGTACACAACATTTTTTTTTAAAGGGGCAGTGGTGACCTCCATTGTTTGGGCTCCAAAGAAAAACACCCTGCCAGTTTCAGCCTTTCAGACAAAGTGTGTGTGTGTGTGTGGGCAGGCGGGCGGGGGGTGGGAGGGGTGGAATCTCATGATATAGTTATTTTCATGCCAGATGGAATATTGCATTTATTTTGGTACTTTTATAAAAGACTGGAAACACATTATGGCCTGAGCATAAGGAGTTACCATTTAGGGCAGCTATGGTGAACCTTTCCGGTACCAAGTGCCCAAACCAGTGTGCCCAAACCCATGTGTGCACGCTGTACAGTGGTGGGATTCAGCCAGTTCGCACCTATTCGGGAAAACTGGTTGGTAACTTTCTAAGCAGTTCGGAGAACCGGTTTTTGGAAAAAATCTTTTGTTTTTTCCCCACTTTACAGAGTTAATTCTTATTACCATTGTAACAACTAAGGTGAAGTGCCCATCGACCTGAATGACATTGACTTGGCCACGCCCACATGATCACATGACCACCGAGCCCTGCCTACCCAGCTGGTCATTAGGGCAGAGAACTGGTTGGTAAATTATTTGAATCCCACCACTGACGCTGTAGCTCCGGAATCTTCAGGTTTCCTGAAGACCAGCTGGCTATTGCACATGCCTGTTTTTGGCTGTTTGGGGGGGTCATTTTCAGGCCATTTTCTGGTGCTCTGGCACTCGTGAAGACCAGCTGGTTGATGTGCATGTGCATGACGGAAACCAGAAGTGCAGCTGTCGACAGCACATGTGCCCACAGAGAGGGCTCTGCTTGTTACCTCTGCACGCGGGCCATAGGTTCACCGTCACAGGTTTAGGGCCTTACAAAATGTCAGAATATCACTTTTCTGATTTTGCAAATGAGTTCATTATTTACTTACCTTAATAAAAGTGATCATGCTTACTTATTTTCACAATATTGTGGTGTGTATATATATAAGTTATATTTGTGCTGATAAATAAATAAAGGGAGACTGGTATAGAACTATTTCAAGCTATTTAGCTCTCATCAGCTAGCCATACCCTTGCTGGGAATCGAATATATATATTTAGAGTCAACAAAGGCAACAGTAAAAATATTGGGTTTCTGTCGTGATGGACTCTTGTGAAGAGCCGATTGAAAGATGATGGAAGCAGTTAGCTTCCTCCCATAATTGGGGCTTACCAGGGGTTGTGACTCTAAATATATACCTTCTTCCCTGGCTTCAGCTGATAAGGAGGAGACCTGTGGCTTAATGGCTAAGACGTTTGCCTAAGATGCAATACAGCACAGGTTCGAATCCCAGTAAGGGTATGGCTAGCTGATGAGAGCTAAATAGCTTGAAATAGATCTATACTAGTCTCACTTTATTTATTGATCAGCACACATACATACATATATACATATATATATAAATTTGTAAATTAAACAGCTAACAAGGCTGTGTCTTTGCAGAATCTGTGAATACAGCCAGTAAAACTGAAACAATGAGAGCACCTTACTGAACTTTGCATGTGTGCATTTTCACATTTCTATAGCTGCCCTGGTCAAATAATCCATTAATAGGGGACATTATGCTGGTGGGATTGTGGTACAGAATTATGCACCAGCAGCCTGTCTGACTAAATTGAGGTGAGGAGAATTTATTTTTTAGGCATATTTTATAACCAAACTGAGAAAGTGATTTTAGTACAGCTACAACTTACTGTCTGCATTTGGGAATGGCAACTCTGTCAACAAGCGCCATGGTCACACAGTGAAATATCACATGATTGTGCCAGACTTCATCAGTTCCAGCTACGATCATTAAGTGAATTGCTCACAGCGTTACTGTGTGTGTGATGTCATATGACTCTGACGTGCAACTTCCTGCTGGTTTCTCTTTTGACTTTGCTTCTTGGAAGCCATTTTTGAAGTGTGCAAATGGCGATCACATGACCATACAAATGTGCACCATTTGCTAAGCACCTGAAATATAATCACATGACCATTAGGGATGCTATAAGAGCCACAACTTCAAGCTGTCATAACTCTGAATGGTCACTGAATGCTCACTTATCAGGAAGGATTATCTAGATATTTCATGAAATATTAGAATATGTATAGAAGAAACATACTCAAATACAAATGTTATCTGAATTTCTGATTTAGTTACTACTAATGAACTAACGTACCTAGTTTTCATTTAAGAAAAAATCTAGTTAGGGCAGCAATACAAGGACATTTTTTAATTAATAGCAACCAATTAAAGTTCAGATGATAAAGGATGACACCTCCTAGTAATTTCTGATTCTGAGAATTACTACCAACATAATCATGACTCCCTGCACACTAATATTTCCTTTGATACAGTATGATCAATGTTGCAGAAAAACATTTATTATATTTCTTCTAGCTACTTACAGGCATTTTAAACCCATTCTGCATTTTTCTTTATGTGACATTTTTACAGTCTTCATTTTCTGCTTTGCAGCCACTGAGCAATCATGATCACAGGAGTTACCCAATTATGATTGTCACAGGGTTAAGAAGTCCTTTCTGTTTTACTTCATTCAAAATGTAGCTCCTGGAACAACATTTACAAACATTCACTTCCGTCCTATGCTGACCATATTTTTTTATGTAACACACAACATTAAATTTGGGGGCTTTAGGACTTCAGTTATTACACTTGATACTCAGGGCCAGAACTGAAGGTTCCTGTAGGAAATGAATTATACCTAAGAAATGAGACTTAGTTTTAATAGTGAGCTTGACATTTAGGAAGGGATTTTCTTTGATAGACTAACTCGTGCACGCCTACACACACACACACACACACACGCACGCACGCACACACACACACACACTGTTCATTAATTTTTTATATCCTTCAATTGAAAATAGAGGAAAATATATGCCAATAAATCATTTCTAAACCCAATGGGGACTATGTAGCTGAAAATGTACAGAGGGACTCAACCATTTCTAAATTTCTCAAGACAAGAAGCAGCCTCTACGTTTCTGCAGCACTGAAACTTTTCAAAGCTAAGCCATTAGCACAACTTCTTTACAAGGGGGCTCCCTTGGGCCCCTTCCCCAACTTCGTACAATTACAACTTGTTCAATCTAATTCTTTAAGATCGGTCTTCAAGTCCCCAAATATATATTTTAATACCACCATGAGATTGGAGACAGGCCTCAGAATAACAAAATAATAGAATAACAAGAGTGTTAGAAGGGACCTTGGAGGTCTTCTAGTCCAACCCCCTGCTCAAGCAGGAAACCCTAAATCATTCCAGATAAATGGCTGCCCAGCCTCTTCTTAAATGCCTCCAGTGATGGAGCACCCACAATGTCTGGAGGCAAGTTGTTTCATTGGTTAATCATTCTTAGGAAATTTCTCATTAGTTCTAAGGTAGCTTCTCTCCTTATAGAACAATAGTAGAATTAGAATTAGAATTAGAATTGATTTTATTTGTAGGCCGCCCTTTTCCCTGAGGGGACTCAGGGCGGCTCACAGAAAACCAGGGAGGGGGGAATACAACACTAAGACGACAACACATAATAAAATAATAGGCAACATGCATACAACATTCGGGCGGGGTAATGGGCCTTATCCCCAGGCCTGACGGGCGAGCCAGTTCTTCAAGGCTGTGCGGAAGGCCTGGACGGTGGAGAGGGTACGAATCTCTACGGGGAGCTCGTTCCAAAGGGTCGGGGCCGCTGCTGAGAAGGCCCTCCTCCTTGTAGTTGCCAGCCGACACTGGCTGGCCGATGGAGTACGGAGGAGGCCTAACCTATGAGATCTTATAGGTCGTAGGGAGGTAATTGGCAGAAGGCGGTCTCTCAAGTATCCAGATCCACTGCCATGTAGGGCTTTATGGGTGATCAGTAGCACCTTGAAGCGCATCCGGAGATCGACAGGTAGCCAGCGCAGCTCGCGGAGGATAGGTGTAATGCGGGTGAATCGGGGTGCACCCGCGATCACTCGCGCGGCTGCGTTCTGCACTAGCTGAAGTCGCCGGATGCACCTCAAGGGCAGCCCCATGTAGAGCACGTTGCAGTATTCCAGCCTAGAAATCACGAGGGCCCGAGTGACTGTTGTGAGAGCCTCCCGGTTCAGGTAGGGTCGCAACTGGCGCACCAGGCGTACCTGGGCGAATGCCCCCCTGGTCACAGCCGCTATATGATGGTCGAATGACAGCTGTGGATCCAGGAGGACTCCCAAGTTGCGAACCCTCTCTGAGGGGTGTAAAATTTGACCCCCCAGCCTGAGTGTTGGATTAGTGACCAAATTTTTGGGAGGGAAACACAACAGCCACTCGGTCTTTTCTGGGTTGAGCACAAGCTTGTTAATCCTCATCCAGTCCATGACGGCTTCAAGCCCCCGGTCCATTACGTCAACCGCTTCATTGATTTGGCACGGGGCGGACAGATACAATTGAGTATCGTCCGCGTATTGATGGTATCTAATCCCGTGCCTACGGATGATCTCTCCCAGCGGTTTCATGTAAATGTTAAATAGTAGGGGGGATAAGACCGAACCCTGCGGCACCCCATATTTCAGGGGCCTTGGGGACGATCTCTGCCCTCCCACTAACACCGACTGCGACCTGTCCGAGAGGTAGGAGGAGAACCACCGTAACACGGTGCCTCCCACTCCCACCTCCCGCAGTCTTCGCAGAAGGATACCATGGTCGATGGTATCGAAAGCCGCTGAGAGGTCAAGGAGGACCAGGATGGAGGGATGTCCTTCATCTCTGGCTCTCCAAAGATCATCCATCAATGCGACCAAGGCGGTTTCAGTGCTGTAACCGGGTCTGAAGCCTGACTGGAAGGGGTCTAGGTAGTCTGCTTCCTCCAAGGACCGTTGGAGCTGGAAGGCCACGGTAGTAGATTAATAAATTAGTTTCCATCTATTGTTTCTTGCTTTACCTCCTTGGAAAATAGGTTGAACCCCTCTTCTTTGTGGCAGCCCCTTAAATATTGGGACACTGCTATCATGTAAACCCTAGTCTTTCTTTTCACTAGACTAGACATACACAATTCCGACAATTATTTTTCATATGTTTTAGTCGCCAGCTGTTCTGACCCAACTCCCCAAACATTACAAACCCTCTTAAGTGAACTCAAAGCTTTCTTTAATTAGGAGTGCTGGCAGCCCTGGCAAAAAGTTTCTCTCTCAAGGCAGGCTAATAAAGGCATCTGATCGGAAGATGAATAGTTGTCTGCCACATTTATTCATCTCCACCCCCTGCCTTTTATACCCAGAGCTGGGTTAGAGCTTCGCTAGCAGCTGTGGCTCTTCCTTCCCAAGGATCAGCCCACAGATTTCCACTGCTCTCCTCTCCTCTGCCTTCTGTGCATCTGCGTATCAGGCACTGGACTCAGCCTTTCCTCCTCTTCCTCATCAGCCGCCTCCAGACTTGGGGGCTTGACTCTCCATCTGAGGGCTGACAGATGGCCTCTGTCTCTCTCGTTGCACTCTTTGCAGAGTCTCAACATATTATTTTTAAAATGTGGTAACCAAAACTGAATGCTTCATGAAAACGTAGGCTTGAGTGTGGGTGACTCGTACCCAACTACTGGCTCAAGCTATCTTTATTTCCCTTTGGCCTTACTCCACTAACTTTGAGCCAGAGGTGGGTTCCTGCTGGTTCGCACCTCTTCGGGCACACCGGTTCCAGAAATTTGCCGTACTATTGCGTACCCGTTCCACAGAGGCGTGGCCACACCCCGATACTGGTACACTCCCCTGTCCTGCAGCCCATTTGCAAGGCGCTTCTCAAAGAGAAAGAAGTGAGGGCGAGGCTTCTTCAGAGGACCTGAGGCAAGAGCAGAGTTGAAGTTCTCTCGGAAGCAGCTGGAAAAGGTACATGTGGGTCGGAGGGAGGGGGAGGAATTCAAACTTCATCCTCCTGGTGCTGTGCAGGGCTTTGGGCAAAGGCTGGAGGGAAGGACCCTGGCTCGCTTGTGCTCTCCCTCCCCAAGTGTAGTTTGATTGCAGGCAGAGCCACGTTGCCTTTTCAAACTTGTAATCAGTGAAGCTGGGCTGGAATTTTACATAGTGGATCCTTCCAGGGATGGGGAAAAGTGTGTGTGCTACTGCATGGCTCTTTGCCTGGCTTCCTGCCTCCTCCTGTTGTCTCCTCAGTGCTCGCTCATGCTCTCCCTCCTCAAGTGTATTGACTTCCTTCCCAGCCTCCCATCCATTTCTTACACACACACACAGACACACACAGAGCTGGATAAAACTATATAAAAATCCAGCCCAGCTTCCCTGATTAGTTTGAAAAGGCAACGAGGTTCTAAAAAAACTGAAACCCACCACTGCTTTGAGGGATGATTTTCAGTCCACATGGAAGAATGCAGTAACAACTAAACTCTTGTTCTTGGTCTACTCCCCAAGCCTTTTACACAGCATGGGATACGATCAGGCCAAAACTCTCATTAAATAGTGTGTACCAGACACAGGGTGGCAATTCGACTTTGCCAGAACTCCGAACTTTATTGCCAGTGAATGCAATAGATACTCTGCTTCTCCCGAGACATATTTTATTAACCTTGGAATTCCTAACCACTGGAGGGTCTTTACGCTGGCATGATGTCATGTCCTCCCCTCAGGTAACCTTGAAGGCTGATAAAGGAAAATCCCTTATTTGAAGAAACAATGCCCCCATGATTCTGGACACTTAGAAACAACAGAGCATGTGCAGCTCCAATGCCTGTACTACAGAGACATTCCTACTAGCATCATTTCATGATTACTGTATAAATATCCAGGATACACCAATATTTCCCTGCTTCCTGCCACTAATCCTGCCACTAATCCTGCCACCATACAACATTGCCGGGTTCTGATTCCTCAAACTAGTCTCAATGAGCATCTAGTATGCTATTTAATGAGCCAAGGGGGCACGGTGGTTAGAGTGCAGGCTACTTCAGTTGACTGCTAGCTGCAGTTGAGCAGTTCAGATCTCACCAGCTCAATGTTGACTCAGCCTTCCATCCTTCCAAGGTGGATAAAATGAGGACCCAGATTGTTGGGGGCAATAGGCTGACTCTGTAAACTGCTTAGAGAGGGCTGTAAAAGCACTGTGAAGAGGTATATAAGTCTAAGTGCTATTGCTATGAAGAGTATCTTGTACTGTGATAGATTTCATTAGCCATACACTAACTTTTGTGTTCCTCTGTATCCATTTAATGTTTTTACCTCTCCTTTTAGATTTGTTTAGACTTTTGTTTTATATATACAAAACATCTCTCTCTCTCTCTCTCTCTCTCTCTCTCTCTCTCTCTCTCTCTTTGTGTGTGTGTGTGTGTGTGTGTAAGACAGACTCAATACACAAGAGATATTAATGCCATTTGCCAGCTTCAACGGTTGCCTTCCGCAATCTGATGCCTCCCAGAAATGCCATGTTCCCTGGGGATTCTGGAATCTGCAGGAAATAGATGTAATCCAGAGCAATTTTTTTTAAAAAACGTAAAGTCTAAGGCATGTATTTCTATTTACACTTTTTTCCCCACCAGCCACAACGATACATTGGCTTAGCAGGCAATAGTAATGTGTGCTCATGAGGCGATGGCATTTGGGAATGGCACAATGGGTGTTATTAATAGCTTAACTGACACTAATGACATTGCCCTTACCCTTATTACGGTTTGTAAAATTATCATCAACAATCAGCTGAAGCCTTGATATCCCTAAAGCTATCAAAGGATGTAACACTTCAGTCACAAGAACATGACTATAGTTCCTTAGCCACAGAATCGTTTCAGTAAATCATTATAAATGCATTAGGACAAAGATGTTATGAGCTATCAGATATTAACCTTCAGCTGCTAAAGAGAAGGCAGTAGCTTGCCTGAAACTTTTCATCTTCTGCTTTGTCAGAACATGACTTGGCTACCAAATCATGATTTTACATTTGTTTTACTGCTAATAAAGCATTTGTTTGTTGATTTGTTGATTGGTTTAATTAATAGCTAGGACCACCCATCTAGCCAGTGGAATTCTGGGTGGTTAACAGAGAATAGAAGCACAATACACAGTCAAAAACAGTTAAAAAGAACCAAGTCAAGGGCACTGTAAATATTTTCTGACAACATAAACTCACACTGGGCTCCATTAATATCCCAACTCCAGTGCTTGAGGGAAAAGCGAAATCTTCATGTCTTTCTGGAAATCTGTTAAGGGCAAGTTAATCTGAATTTCTGGGCAAAGACTGTTCCATAAGGAAGAAGACAACATGACAAAGAAAGCATCTTAGGATCAGGGGTGAAATTCAACAAGTTCTGACAGGTTCTGGAGAACCAGTGGTGGAAATGTTGAGTAGTTCGGAGAACAGGCAAATACCACCAGGAAATACCAAGGTGGCGCAGTGGTTAAATGCAGCACTGCAGGCTACTGCTAGATCAGCAGGTCAGCGGTTCAAATCTCACCGGCTCAGGGTTGACTCAGCCTTCCATCCTTCCGAGGTGGGTAAAATGAGGACCCAGATTGTTGGGGGCAATATGCTGACTCTCTGTAAACCGCTTAGAGAGGCCTGAAGGCCTATGAAGCGGTATATAAGTCTACTGCTATTGCTATATTGCTATAAATACCGGCTGGCCCAAGCGTGGGGTGGGAATGGATTTTTGCAATATCCTACCTCCAGGAGTGGGGAGGGAATGGGGATTTTGCAATAGCCTTCCCACAGGAGTGGGGAAGAAATGGGGATTTTGCAGTATCCTTTCCCCTACCATGCCCACCAAGCCATGCCCACAGAACTGGTAGTAAAAAAAATTGAATATCACCACTTGCTAGGATATATAGAAATGCAAATATTCAGGCTTAGAAACTTATCAACAGTGATTAAAATTTTGGAGCAACCTCTGCGAGAACCCCAAAGAACATAATAAAAATGCAACATAGATAAAAGCAATTGAGAAAAACATTGGCTCAAATTACCGTATATACTCGAGTATAGGCCGACCCGAATATAAGCCAAGGCACCTAATTTTACCACAAAAAACTGGAAAAGTTATTGACTCAAGTATAAGCCTAGGGTGGGAAATGCAGCAGCTACCGGTAATGATGTCCCGTGCAGCCGCCGGAGCGATGTCCCGCCTCCTATGACACACGGCACAGTGATTCCTATCATTGGATCACTGTACCAGAGGAGGTGGGACATCGCTATGTGGCTGCTTGCCATAACAAGGAGGAGGTGGGACATCGTTGCAGAGCGGCAGGAGGGGGAGGAAGGGGAATCGTAAGACAGCCCTGCATTACATTAGAACGTGAGGAGGGGGGATGGTGCGGTGCGCGCTGCGCAGCAAACTGACACAGAGGGAGGGGAAACTCACAGGGGCGCCGGGCCATTCACGAGCGTCACCCAGCGGCATGGCCTCGCCCCCTTTTCTCCTCCATTTCAGGCAAATTTTTCACTGACTTGAGTATAAGCCAAGGTGGCTTTTTTCAGCCCAAAAAGTGGGCTGAAAAACTCGGCCTATACTTGAGTATATACGGTAAAATAAATACGATCATAATATCAGAAATGATTGAAAAGCAAACAAAAAAAAGCTAAGAAGTGGAGTGTACTCAGAAAATTGGAAATTCAGTTGGATTTTAACTTAAGCATCTGATGGCTCTCTACAAAAAACTGACTATTTAATATAATGAAATACTACAAACTGGAAAAGTTAAAAGTATGAATAATAAAAGGTAAAACATTTTAGCAAAAAATAAAAACAATAATGGTGTAGCTGTAGACAACTACAGAACAGAGGTGATATTTTACCGGTTTGGATCGGTTCGCCCAAACCGGTAGCAGAAATCGCAGGTGGTCCCGCCCACTTACCCCAGCTGTACAGCATCCCATTTAGGCCCTTGTATATTAAGCAACTGTATTTTCAGGTTACATATTCAAACATCCATTGCTTCGATTCTGGGGGAAAACCTTAAAAAAAGCAAAGAAAAAACAACTTACAAATGGATAATAAAAGAGCATCTGGTTCTCTTCCACATAGCTCAATGCAGAAATGTTTGAATATATTTCCCATGAGTTGAAGCAGCCAAAAATGTGTAAAAAAAAGTGTGGGGAAAATTTGAAAATGCTAATAGTAAGTAGTGAATAAAATGGAAATGTAAACCTCAGAAGATGAATCTAGCAGGAAATACATTGTCTCCATTGCTTTGTGTCATCTCAGTGATAACACTCACCAGGGACGTGCAGTCAGGGGAGGCAGAGCCTCACCAGTCGTCATGGAAAGGAAAAAAATTGTAAAAGGAAAAAGGCTGAGGTAGTTGCTGCCACAGCGGATGACTCTGCTTAGTGCTTAACTGTTTAAAAAAAGCCTCTAAAAAGTGCCCTCTACAGGGGGCGGCAGGAAAACAAAGTGCCTCATTTAGTCTGACTTTACGATCACTCGAGCAGAGCTAAGCAAGGCTTAAAAGCTGAAAAATTCCTTATGTAGATGAGACACGTGGTTCTCTCGCCTCCTGTAGAGGGCGTTTTTTAGAGGCTCTGGGAGCAACTATCTCAGTCTGACCTCAGAGCTAATGCCTTTTTCTTTGTACATTTTTTTCTTTTTATGATGGCAGGCAAGAGCAGAGTTGAAATCCTCTCTGAAACAGCTGGAAAAGGTACGTGTGTGGGTAGAGGGGAGGAATTCAAAAAGTTTGATTGCATGCAGAGCCACGTTGCCTTTTCAAAAAAAACACACACACACAGCTGGATAAAAGTATATAAGCCCAGCTTCACTGATTACAAGTTTGAAAAGGCAACATGGCTCCACCTGCAATCAAAGGCAGCAGGGGAATGGGGGGGTATGGCAGAGGAGCTGCTTTCAAACCATTGGAAAATATATCCAATCCAACTTCTGTGTTTGTGTTTGTTTGAGAGTGAGTGAGTGAGAGAGGGATCCAACTTCTCTCTGTGTGTGTGTCTGTTTGAGAGAGGGGGAGGGAGGAAGGAGGGGGAGGGAGAAGAAAAAGAATGAAGGCAAACTTATTTTGCAAGGGGGAAAAATGCTGTTGCTTTAAATCGGAACTGAGCATGCCTGGCTGTAGAATTTTGGGAGTTGAAGTCCACAAGTCTAAAAAAAATTGAAACCCCTGTGTCAGTGCCTCACCAGCCATAAACCTCACCGCACATCACTGACACTCACCTTAATTAGAGCAAACTTAGTCATATGAAATCAATGGTGGGATTCAAAAATTTTTCCTACCGGTTGCGTGGGCGTGGATTTGTGGGCATGGTGTGGCTTTGTGGCCATGACAGGTGAAGGATACTTCAAAATCCCCATTCCCTCCCCACTCCTGGGGAAGGTTATTGCAAAATCCCCATCCCCTCACCACCCCACTGACCTGCTTTCCAGCTCCCTTCTCCTGTTCAGGGCAACAAAAGAAGATCAGCTGGGAGGCAGCGGAGCTGGGGCCAACCTATTTGCCGGTTCTCCGAACTACTCAAAATTTCCGCTACCAGTTCTCCAGAACCTGTCAGAACTGGCTGAATACCACCTCTGTATGAAATATTGAAACAAAAGTGTGAAATATTTCAAACAAACTGTATATCTTGAACACTGGAAATATTGCCCCCATAGAAATGGACCCACAAATCGGTTTTCACTCAGGTTCAGCTGGAACTATAAGGATATCACTTTGTCAACCACCTTATCTGAGAATGGAAAATTCAAGAATGGAGGTGTGCTGGCCTGAAGAAAGTGTTAATCACTTCCCTTAACCAGTCTAGCTGACTTAATCAGCCAGGAAGGGTAAGGGTTAAGTAAACAAGCAATGGCCCTTGTTTCTCCACAAATCTTCCCACATCCTCAAGATTTACTTCCATATGGCCAAAGGCAATCATATAAACTTGACAGACAATTATCATTTCCCTGTAACTTGCTCCAATACTGAAATCAATACAAATTGATCTGCTCAACTTTGTCTGCAAAGAATGATCACAATTGCTTAAAGCAAGCTTTCATTAGTTCTGACTTCTTTCTCCCAGAAGCTTGATGGAGGAAGTGCCACATAATACATTACTAGACAAACCTTGCCCCATTAGCAAGTTACTTCCTGATCTAAACAGAGAAGCAGAATGACCCACAATGGGCAAAAACAGCAGTGGGAGCAGGAGCAATTTCTGACTTCCTGCTGGCTTCCCCATTGAGTTCCTTTTGGGAATCTGGCAGGGAGCCTTGGAAATCTTCCTTCCTCTCCCCTCCCCTCTCTTCCTCTGTCCTGTCCTGTCCTGAAAGGGATTGCAAGACTGATTGGGAAATGTCATGGAACAATGGAAACAAAAATCATGTGGTTGCAGTAGCAGCCCAGCAATCCAGCAGCAGTCAGCCTTGAAGCAGCCACAACTTCCCCAAATTTCATTCTCTCAGGAGTTGTGGGTCCTGGATTTTGGATACATTCGGTAAATTAGCCCATTTGAGTTATCTTGATTCAAAAATTGTTGTCCTATGATACACCTTTTTCAGGGGTGGGTTCCTGCCAGTTCTAACCTCTTCTATAGAAGAGGTTCCACAAATCTACAGTGCCGTTTAGAACCGGTTCCAGCTCCTTCCCCCCGCCCATCCGCACATCAACAAGATGAAGAGCGAGAGGAGGAATTCTGGGATTTGAAGTCCACAAGTCTTAAAGCTGTCAAGTTTGAACACCCCTGGAGTTTTTTTTCCTAAAGGGTTAGGCGTGCAAGGGTCTTGTAACTTGACAGCTTTAAGACTTGCGCTCTACATGGGGCAGCCCTTGAAGAGCATTCGGAGACTTCAGCTTGTCCAGAATGCAGCCGCGCGAGTGATTGTGGGTGCACCCCGGTACACCCACGTCACACCTATCCTCCGCGAGCTGCACTGGCTGCCTATTGGTCTTCGGATACGCTTCAAGGTGCTAGTTGTCCTTATAAAGCCCTTCATGGTATTGGACCTGGGTACTTGAGAGACCGCCTGCTGCCAATTACCTCCAACAGACCTATTAGATCCCACAGATTAGGCCTCCTCCGAATTCCATCTACTGGCCAATGCCGATTGGCTACCACCCGGAGGAGGGCCTTCTCTGTGGCTGCCCTCTGGAACGAGCTCCCCATGGAGATTCGGACCTTCACCACCCTTCAGGCTTTCCGCAAAGCCCTTAAAACCTGGTTGTTCCGACAGGCCTGGGGCTGACGGATTCCCCGCCCCCGCTCAAATTGTGTGGTTGTTGACTGTTTTTAAATTGTTGTAGTTGTGTGTCCGTTGTTTTCCTCCTGTTTGTATTCCCCCCCTATTTTGGTTTGTGAGCCGCCCTGAGTCCCTCTGGGAACAGGGTGGCATAGAAATCCAATAAATCAAATCAAATCAAATCAAATGCCAGAGTTTCTGAGCCAACATTTTGGTTGCTAAGCAAGAGGATTAGTATTTATTATTAGTATTGTTAAGTGAGTTTCACCACATTTTACAAGTTGGCCATGCCCACCCAGGTCACATGGCTGGCAAGCCACTCCCACAAAGCAGGCCACACCTACAGAAAAGGTTCTAAAAAATTTGAAACCCACCACTGACCTTTTTGCCCAGTTAAAGATCATGATAAACGTATATAGATAAAATTTCTGGACTGGTGCAGATTTTAGACTCTCTAACAAGAGATTCCATTTCCTATCAGATACCTGTAGGATTCTGTTTGTACTTTGGTATAATGGTTAGTTTCAGTCCTAACATAGCATTAACAGCAGTGGCTGGATTCATCCAGTTTGCACCTATTTGGGGAAAACAGTTGTTAACGTTCTAAGCAATTCGGAGAACCGGTTGTTGGAGGAAAACTCCTTTTATTTTTTCCCCACTTTACAGGGCTAATCCTGTAAGGAAGGCAGGAAGGAAACATTCTGGTGTTGTTTCTAGTCTAATCTTTATTGCCTTGCTTACAGAAACTGCCTCTCCAGTTAACCCTTTTTACATTGTAACAGCTAAGGTGAAGCACCTATTGACCTGAGTGACGTTGAATTGGCCACGCCCACCCAGTCACATGACCACTGAGCCATGCCTACCCAGCTGGTCATTAGGGCAGAGAATTGGTTGTTAAATTATTTGAATCCCACCACTGATTATTGTATTGTATTGTATTGTATTGTATTGTATTATTTGTATGCCGCCCTTCTCCGGGAGGACTCAGGGCGGCGAACAATTCAAGGGGGAAAAAAAGGGGGAACATAAAAAGACAAAATACAAATAATAAAAGTAGACAACAGTCACACAACCATACATGTCGAGAGGGGAGGGAACTCATCACCCCCAGGCCTGCCGGCAAAGCCAGGTTTTGACGGCTTTTCGGAAGGCCTGGAGAGAGGTGAGGGTCCGAATCCCTGCGGGGAGTTCATTCCAGAGGGCCGGAGCTGTCACAATACTGGCTGTGATAGCTAATTGGAATGTCTATGTTCAGGGGGAACAAACCACAAAGAAATAGTATGACTTTCATGCTCTTGTAAAGCCACATGGATCACCAGTGTTTTCATACAGTGTTACATAACTGTTATTTTTATTTTAACAATTATATTTTTAGCTGCTATATTTCCCTTGTTGGCTGGGACTCTTGAAAGCTGCCATTCCACAACATCTGGAGGGCCATCATTTTCTTTATCCTTCACCAAAATAGCTTTTATGCAGAAAGTGAAAGTATCCTATTAAATACGCTAACATAAAGATACCAAAATGAAAACATGAAACATAAGTTAATGTATTCATGTTATTGTTGATAGTGATGAAGCACAATGCTTAATCCAGTTTATGGACATCTGTCTGACACACTTCTCTAACTATTTTCCCATGGCACATTTATTTTACGTAATTGGTGATGATATTGATTTTTCTACCTTCTTCTATATCTGCCTCAAGTTCTTTGTACTTTCTTCCCAGTTTAAATTGCCCGCAGACGGGACACATATTTGTGTAATTTTAGAAATAGCAGGGAGTTCTTTTTGATGCTTTCCCATGGAACATATTTCAGTCTGTAGGACAACATTGTGATATTCTCCATCTGTAACTTCAGACTTATCACTGGCGGAGAAAGAAATATGTTTTCCAGCATCTGCAGATTTGGTTCAGAAGAGCAGAAAGATAACTATTTGTTATTTTTCTATTATCATATTCTATTGATTTATTTACATGATGCCAAAAGTAGACGCGAAGGAGAGAGAAAAAAAATTAAACTATGTTGTCTCTGCTTAAAGCATCTGGCAATATTGCAGAGGAAAATCGGATGTGGAAATAATTTACATTACTTTCTCCAAAGCAGATGAAAAGGAAACAGAAAGAATAGGCCTCATCATCTCCAATGGGGTAGTCTAAGAAACGACAGAGATCTGTAGATTTACAAACACTTACTTGGAAGCATTGAACTCAATAAGGCTTACTTCAGATGGGCCCAAATAGTGCTGCTTGTTTTCAAAAATAATCATCTCCAATTCCTAGTGAGGAGACAATTTTCTTAAAAACCAAACCAAACTGAAGTATGTGAAAGTGGACGAGACAGGGGCTCTGCAAGAACTCGAGACCCAGGGTGGTGAAATGTACAGTAGTATAGAGTCCTAAGAGGGAGGGGCTGCTTCCCAGAGGAGCAAAGAGGCAGCTGAGCTTGGAATGTCGGATAGGCAGGAAGAGGGCAAGGATGGCCCCTCCCTAGAAGTTCACAGAGTATATCTATAGCGGTGGAGGATTTTTAGATTTTTTCTTTATCCCACCTTTATTATTTTTTATAAATAACTCAAGATGGAAAACATATCTAATACTCCTTTAGCTTCCTATTTTCCCACAACAACATGCAGCTAGTTGCTTTGGTTTGGCAAGATTTCTGTCCATGGGGAAACAACAATAAAGTAGTTACTCAAAGTAACTCCACATGTCATTCTTGGTTCTTGGGTCACAGCCAGGGAAAGGAAGTTCTCTGAGAACTGTCCATTCAGAACTTCCTTTCCTTGTGGAGGTTCTAAAGAAGATTTTCAGTATTGATGAGCATGGCTAAAACTGACAATAAGCTCTGGCAATTGTATTCACAACAATTAACATTTCTGGGAATCCTGCTGTCTTGTCTTCTTGTCGTTGCTAGTTGCGAAGTTGTGTCCGACCCATCACGACCCCATGGACAACTTTCCTCCAGGCCTTCCTGTCCTCTACCATCCTCTGGAGTCCATTTAAGTTCATGCCTACTGCTTCGGTGACTCCATCCAGCCACCACATTCTCTGTCGTCCCCTTCTTCTTTTGCCCTCAATTGTTCCCAGCATTAGGCTCTTCTCCAGTGAATCCTTCCTTCTCATTAGGTGGCTAAAGTATTTCAGTTTCATCTTCCGGATCTGATCTTCTAAACAGCAGTCAGGGTTGATCTCCTCTAGGACTGATCAGTTTGAACGCCTTGCAATCCAAGGGACTCGCAGGAGTCTTCTCCAGCACCATAGTTCAAAGGCCTCAATTCTTTGGCGCTCAGCCTTTCTTATGGTCCAACTTTCACAGCCATACATTGCAACTGGGAAAACCTGCTGTCTTGTCTAGAAGCCCTCAAATGGGATGAAGAGAAATTGACAAGAGAAGAATGGAGCTGAAAAGGGAAGTGATAGAAAAAGAGAGGCAGGAGAATGGGGTTGGAACTGAAGAGACATCCTGATGAAGAGCCTGATGCAAATGAACAAGGGAGGAGGAAAAGGGATGGAGGAAACAACAGCACTCACTGCAGGAGAGGACAAGAAGAAAGAAGATTTACACAGATCACAGATAGATACGCATAAAAGTGCGTGGGTTCATTTCAGTCAAATACTCCTGCCACTCTTCAGTATGGCCACAAGGCAATCATGTGGAGATGGAAGAGGACATGCATATTTCATTTCACATTGATTGGGTCTTAACAGCAGTTGCCCAAGGGTCATATCTACATACCAATAATTGTCTTCCAGGCCAGTTTGAATCTCAAAGACATCTTTTTCTTTGAAGTAATCTCACAGGACACACCAGATATCACCAAACTTCATTCTGCAGAAAACAAATGCCTCTACTTTACTATTTATTTTTGATTTGATATATACATATCAAATGTATACACATATAGATCTCACTATCTCAGTGATTCTAGTGTTGGACAGGATGGAGTGGGACAAATCTATCTTAGAATGTAATCAGGAAAAATGGAGGAAATGAAAGAACTTTACAAGAAGTGAACAATTCTACTCTGGATGGATAAGTTAAATGAGCTATGCTTTCCCTAAGAATGACCTTGTAAATTGTGCATTGGTACTTAATCCTCGATCTTTTCCATATCACTTAAATGTGGGACTCAGCAAAGTAATTCTGATTTCCCCTTTTGTTTGTTGCAGTCTACTATGAAATCAAGTGTGGATATAGGTATGTTTTCATATCCTCCCAACCTATTACAACATTTCTTTCATATAATCATTGTAACCCTTTTTCTTTTTTTTCATATTTTTTTGGGGGGGGTTAGTATATTTTATTTTCATTTTCATTTCCATACACTCACATGTATACCCCATACAGTATTAAACAGTAATTGCATCAATTCCGCTTGTCGACAATGCCCCAGAAAATAAAAGCCCAATATACCTCTTCCATTCTCCATATACCTCTTTCTTCCACTACCCTCCAACTTTCTATCTTCCCTCCATCATCCCCCTCCACCCTACTTCCCCTCGCCCTCTACCACTCCTCTCTCCAGATCCGCTCCCCCCCTTCCCTTTCGCCTCCCCCCCACCCTCTCTCCCATCCCTCTCTACCCATCTTTCTTCTTTCCTACTCCTCCTCCCCTCGGTGTATTTCCACTATATGTTAATGTATTTGGCTTATCCTATTTTTAAAGAAAAATTAGAGAAAGACAGTATACATGTGAAGTCACATTGCATTGAGATCTAACACATCGTGTCTAGCCTAATGTATATCCCTCCCTCCCTCCACCCGACCCCCGACCCCCCTCCTCCTCCCCCCCGACTTCCCAGAACCCGTACACGGTATAGATGTAACCCTTTTCCTTGATGGAACCAGTCCTCCCTCATCTGAGCAAGAAAAAGGAAAGCCTCCCATGACCCCAAGTGATAGTATGAATGTATCCAGTGGTGGGATATAATTTTTTTTTACTACTGGTTCTGTAGGCGTAGATTGCTGGGCATGGTACGGCTTTGCAGGTGTGGCAGTGGAAGGTTACTGCAAAATCCTCATTCCCTCCACACCCCACTAACCTGCTTTTTAGCTTTGTTCTCCTGTTCAGCGACAACAAAAGAAGATTGGCTGGGTGACTGGGAGTAGTAGGGGTGGGGCCAGCCTATTTGCCGGTTCTCTGAACTACTCAAAATTTCTGCTACCGGTTCTCCAGAACTTAGAGCCAAGGTGGCGCAGTGGTTAAATGCAGCACTGCAGGCTACTGCTAGATCAGCAGTTCAGCGGTTCAAATCCCACCGGCTCAGGGTTGACTCAGCCTTCCATCCTTCCGAGGTGGGTAAAATGAGGACCCAGATTGTTGGGGGCAATATGCTGACTCTCTGTAAACCGCTTAGAGAGGGCTGAAAGCCCTATGAAGCGGTATATAAGTCTACTGCTATTGCTATTGCTATTGCTATTGTCAGAACTGGCTGAATATCACCTCTGAATGTATCCATGCTGCTTTCTAGACAACACTGTAGAATCATCATCACTACTTCAAGGTTGTCCCTTTACTTCCCAGATAGTCTACAACCTAGTAGTCATTCACTCTTATTGAGTCAACCCAACTCTACCTAGCTTTTCAAGATTACCTACGGTCAGCTGGGTGCTTTTTGGGTGCCTTAATGAGGAGGAGCACTTCTGCTTTGAGAAGAAGCAAATGTATTAGTATCCCTCAAGATGGTCAGAATGTCACTTCCCCATTTTTCTTCATGTCCTCACCACTGTAATATGATCTTCTTTGTGTTCCTATATCTCGATACTGGAACAGATCTTGAAAAATACTTTGCAGACTACTAAGTGCCTTCCGGTTTGCTCGTAGGGTCATTTTTCATCCTCTGGAGTCTTCAGGGAAGCCTTCTGAAAGTCCCTGAAGGCTCCAGAGGACTAAAAATGGCCCTACAGACAAACCGGAAGTGACTTCCACTTTGCTTGTAGGGTCATTTTTTGCTCTCCAGAGCCTTCAGGGAAGCCTCCGGAAGGCCCCTGAAGGCTTCAAAGGGCTAAAACCGGCCCTACGAGCAAACTGGAAGTCCATTCCCAAACTTCTGGTTTGCCCATAGAGCTGGGGTTTTTGTACTCCACAGGCTTCAGGGAAGCTCCTGAAGCCTTCGGAGGGCATCCGGGCGGGTGGGATGCTGTTTTTGCCCTCCCCAGGTCTCTATAAAGCCTCTGGAGCCTGGGGAGGGCAAAAAAAGCATGCAAAAAATGGGGGGGAGCGCTAGTCATGCACGCACATGCGCTGAGGGTCGTGCATTGCATTATGGGTGTGGCACACCCATGCGTGACCCCCCCCTGTGTTCCCCCCCCCTTTTGGCACGTGAGCCAAAAAAAGTTCGGCATCACTGTCCTCGGCCAAACATTCAAAGGGATGGTGAATGTAGCCATGAAATAAAGAAATGTATGCTATGTGGGAGAAAGAAAATGATAGAGCTAGGCAAAATATTAAAATATAGAGATATCACATTGACAACAAAGGTAAGTACTGTCATAGCAATGGCATTCCCAGTTGTAGAATCTGACTGTCAAAGCTGCATCATCCAAAAGGCTGTAGAAAGAAAAAATGGACGCCTTTCAACAATAGTGCGGGAGAAAAATATTGCAAGTCCTTGGGCTGTAAGAACAATAATTCAATATAAGATTAAGTGAAACCAGATTGCTCACTAGGATCACTAAGTACAGTTAAAGCTTAGGTGCTTTAGTTGCATAACGTAAAGGGAAGAGTCACTGGAATTTCCTTGATGCTTGGAAACATTAAATTAAAATTAAATTAAATTAATAATTAATAAATTTGAATTAAAGGGGAACTGAGAGACGTCTGGGGGTTGGGCGGTGTTCCTGATGCTACAAGCATGAGCTTGCAAGAATTCACAGAAACAGCTGTTGACAATCATAGTGATTGTCAAATGGATGGGTGAACCACAATGGATGGGTGAACCACAAGAGCCAAGGTGGCGCAGTGGTTAAATGCAGCACTGCAGGCTACTGCTAGATCAGCAGGTCAGCGGTTCAAATCTCACCGGCTCAGGGTTGACTCAGCCTTCCATCCTTCCGAGGTGGGTAAAATGAGGACCCAGATTGTTGGGGGCAATATGCTGACTCTCTGTAAACCGCTTAGAGAGGCCTGAAAGGCCTATGAAGCGGTATATAAGTCTACTGCTATTTAAGATAATTTTTACAGTTGTTACCAGATTATTAAACTGTTTTCCCAATAATTTCTGCAGAAAATGTTGATGTAATGCAATAAACATTTCAGTGATATTTGTTTCATCCCCAACAAACTCCATCAAGGCTAGTGGTTCCACTCTGGAATTGCTAGCGAACAGACCTTGCTTTTAACCAGTTTGCAACAATGACAGATATAAGATGTAAATTAATTGTTTCTTCATTTACGCCAAACAACCTCAGCAACTTGGCTACTTTCATTGATTTCTATTTGCTTTGGCAACTTACAACATGAAGAACATATATGTAAATACATATGTTTATGTACATGCATTTAATACAAGTATAAATACATATTCGGATTTTTTTTTTTAAAAACTTATTTCGGAAATAAATAGCATTACTGATGAAATACAGAATAATTCCAGATCTCGTGTCCCAGATACCATAACCTTATACCATTGTTTTCTCCTCTGACTTTAGATGCTATTAGGTAGCCAACAGTGTTTTAATACTCTGGTAAACATAATGTCAACATTTTTATTAGAATCAATTTTGATTTGTATTAATTTATTCTTCATGCAGTATATACACATCAACTAAAGTGCATGTTGTGCAATAATCCACCATCAAGGTGATACCGTTTCCGGGGAGAAAATTATAATAGCTGGAAAGGAGGGGGAATCTTATTTTATTTACGTGACCTCTCTGTAAAAAGGCACTCTGAGATTCTCTCCTCAAGAGGAGGGAGGGACTAGATAGCCAGCCACCATTAACGGGAATGTTCAGAAACAGCTAACTATTGCAGAACAAATATCATGGAAATCGACCTTACAATTCATTTAAATCTCTTAGCTCTTCTTACCTGCTTCATGTCAACACAGGTGCAGTGGTGGGATTCAATTTTTTTTTACTACTGGCTCTGTGGGTGTGGCTTGGTGGGCGTGACATGGCTTAGTGAGCAAGGCAGAGGAAGGATACTGTAAAATCTCCATTCCCTCCCCACTCCAGGGGAAAGTTACTGAAAAATCCCCATTTCCTCCCGATCAGGTTGGACTCGGGAGGCAGAAAATAGATGGGGGCGGGGCCAGTCAGAGGTGGTATTTACCGCATCTCTGAACTACTCAAAATTTCCGCTATCGGTTCTCCAGAACTGGTCAGAACCTGCTGAATACCATCTCTGCAGTGGTGGGATTCAACCGGTGTAACAACTGGTTTTCTGAGTACGTGCTGAGCATGCAGTGAGCATGCAAACTGCCAATTCACACAAACTGGTCCGAACTGGCTGAATCCCACCCCTGCATGTCACTGAGAAGCATCCTTGCTGCTGTTACCTGAAGATGGGGAAGAGAGAAGGTACCCAAATAAAAAGGCTCTCCCTACATTTCTTCCCTGAATGAAGAGGCAAAATTGCCTAGTTGTACAGGACAAGTAACCAAAACCCTCCCCTAATTCCTCCCAAACTATAAGATGAATGCAACATCATGGATACACTGTGAAAAAAGGAAGATGCCAAGTGGTATTTGTACTGTGTCTAGATGTAAGTGGGGAAAGGTACTCAGATGATAGCAATAGCACTTAGATTTACATACCGCTTCACAGTGCTTTTACAGCCGTCTCTAAGCAGTTTATAGTGTCAGCATTTTACACCCAACAATCTGGTTCCTCATTTTACCCACCTCGGAAGGATGGAAGGCTGAGCCTGGTGAGATTTGAACTGCCAAATTGCAGGCAGCTGGCAGTCAGCAGAAATAGTCTGCAGTACTGCAGTCTAACCACTACACTACTGTGTCTCTTAGTATTTTTTATCTTAAAAAATCATGGATTGTGATTCAGTGGATAGAATCATTTTCAAACATATCTGGTAATAATCATCCCCAAACCTGGGGGAAAAAACAGATCGAGGTCCAAAAGTACTGTGCTACGGTTCATCATATACTACATTGTTGAGTTTGGTGCAAGAGAAATCAAATCAATCTAGGCAAAAACTTAAGGCCTTTGTTAATTTGCAAAAACTCAGGATGGTACACTAGTTTGTTGGTCTAGTCAAAAAGCCACACATTTCAAAAGTGGCTCAGATTAAACTTAATGGTTTGGATCTCTTAGAAAAAGCAGATGAATAAAACAGAGCCTAGTGGGGGATGGAGTCAATAAACTTCACCGAATTCCCAAATAAACAGACTGAACAAACCTAAAGCCACAGCACAATAAGGCTGCTATAAAATGACTTACCAACAAGAATTCTTTCTTATGATCCAAGACCAGCTTCATAAAATGCCTTCAGCCAGGTCACAGAGCACCTCACAGAGAATGAAAACACTGCTAACCAAACAGGTTATTATTTTGTGCTGTGCATAAAATTGAAGACCAAGAAGCAATTATCACTTTATTGTTAAGCAATGTGCAATGAAACTGTTTATTACTTCTTTGCCCCAGTGATCCACATTAGTATATTCTTAAAAATAGTCTGCACCTCTTATATCGAACTCCATTATCCTCTATATTCCAAGAGGATGCAGATGAAATCACGTTCAGTTAGCTACGATTAAAATGAAACATCCGTGTAGTCAAGACTGGCTAAAACCAGATTTGCCTACAATTCAAGAATGGACATTGAAAGTCACAAATTTAGCCGAGATGGCTAAAATATCTGCATATCTTAAGGACTACACAAACGAGAGATATAAACGAGACTGGAAAAAATGGATCGATTATATTCAAAATAAATATGGGACTAAGAAATTCCAGATAGCTTATGATTAAGATCAGGAATGATATAAATTGTTTAAAGTTAGCCTAGCAAGGAGGAGCTAAGTTCAATTTAAAGATGTTATCAATTTTCTATTCTTTTATATTTTAGACTGTTTTTGTTAAAGATTTATACCGTGTATGGGTTCTGGGAAGTCGGGGGAGGGAAGGCTGGGGGGGGGTTGGGTGGGAGGGTGGGAGGGAGGGATGTATATTAGGCTTGATGAGGGGTGTTATATTTTAAAGTAATATGATTGCACATGTATACTGTCTTCTCTTGTTTTTTCTTTAAAACTAAGATATGTTAAGTATATTGATATGGAAGCATAAATACCATCAACACAGAATGGAGTTTGCTCAGAAGCTGAAATACACCAAGTGAATGAGAGGAAGAGTGGAAAGCAGAAGAGAAGAAAGATAGGAAGAGAGGGATAGGAGAGAGGATAGGGGGGGGGAGATGAGGAGAATAAGGAGGAGTGGAATGAAGAGAGAGGAGAAGGAGAAAGGAAGGGGAAGTAGAGTAGAAAAGGATGATGGAGGGAAGAAAGGAGGTAGGAGAGAAGCAGAAGAAAGAGGTGTTTGGAGAGCAGAAGAGCTAATAATGGGTTTTTATCTTTCTGGGAGTTGATGGCAAGAGGAACTGATGTAATTACTACTTAATACAATATGATATTGGCTATGTAATAGTATACATGTGATTATATGTTATGAAAATGGAAAATAAAAAAAGTATTTTGAAAAAAAAAAGACTGGCTAAAACCAATTTCTCATTTATGGATTAGAGTCAAGATGAAGACGATATCACAGACAGAGAAGAAGAAGAAAAATATGCTGCTAGGGTACATATATGCTCTGCGTAGATGCAACTGGGGAAAGATCTTTAATTTTAATAATAGCTAACTATAGTAATAGTAGTTTTGTAGTTCTTTTCTGTTTATTCCAACACCACCCAAGGGCAACTTCAAGATGCATAAAATTACCCTGCAGAAAATAGGGCTACAGTGACTTGAAACTAAGACGGTGGAGGCATTGCCAGTGGGGACCACAAATTGTATGCCATTATAGTTTTCTGCTGACTCAAGGATGGGAATGTAGTACTTTAGCACTGGGAAGAGTTAATAGAGCTAGACCTGATTAATAAGCATTGGGTAAAAAGAAAGCTCTCAAGGACAGGATCCTGCATGCAAACACCTGGGAGTAAATCCAGCTCAACACAGTAAGCTGCAAATGGATATCTCACTGTGGCTTAATAGGGTTGAGTTACATACACCTGGGGCTGCTGCTTTGCTGACGGAAGGAGCAGCGGGGGTAGCGGAGCCTCCGGACTCTCTTCCCGTCTTCGAACTTGCTGAATTAGCGGCAGACCCGAAAGCGGCGGGATCTTCTCCCTCTTGTTGATGTTTTGCACAAACACGTTTGTGGCTTGGAAAACAACTTCTGCTGCCCAAGCCAGGCCCGCGTATGGCGGCGGCTGCAAGCTGCGCTCGGCACCCTTTCACGACTCCCTGAGGAGCCACTGCCGCTGCCTCACTCCTCCTCGACTTCACCGCACGTTAATGGCATGCGCAGAAGCCTCACGAGCGCGCGTGCAAGCACCAACCAACTGGTAGCACTGGGATTTGCAACCCACCTCTGATCTTATGTATTCTGTTACATTAAACCCTAGTGGTCTGTCTATCACTTTAAATGGATTACTTTAAATGGATCCTAGCTGCGAAGTAGTTATGATCTATAAATCCCTTCAGGGATTTTATCATTATTTGCATGATCACCTTTCTCCTATTGTCTCTGCTTATCCCAGGAGATCCATCCCCACATCCATCTACTTCATTTGTTCTTTAAACTTCTCAGTTCCCTCTTTTTGAAGTTCTCATCAATTTGATACAACACAACTTTCGTAGTCTTCCCTTCCCTCTCAACCCATTCACTCTTTTTTTTCATACATTTTAATTTGCAATTTGATTCTCATTCATTTTCTTTATATGACCAAGCTTCTTCAATGTTCTTCTTTTGCATGGTCAAGGTATTCAATCTATTGTACATTCACCACCAAACATTCTTGAGCATGTCTTCTTGACAATGGTGTCCAGAGCAGTGGTGGGATTCACTTGCCTTCCCTACCGGTTCACAAATGTGAGCGCATGCACCTCATCTGCACATGCACACCTCCTTCTGTGCATGCGCAGTGCTCACACATTTCATTGAGGCGGGTGGGGGGAGTCTCCCGCAGCCACCACTACCAGGTCACCTGAACTAGAGAGAACCAGCTGAATACCACCTCTGGTCCAGAGGGTGGAGGATCAAGGAGGCCAAGGAGAGGATCAAATGCCAAAAGTAGCATGTGGCACAATGCCTCCCCTTCTTGTAATCCTTCATAACTTCACACATGCACATCCATATAACAATATAATTAAACTACCTACCTACTCTTTTTGTGGGGAGACACAGTGCACATGAATCTGTTCAGTATCATTGAAAATGTCCATGAACCCACTGATGACTTGGGCATCCCATTAGGAATCCCAGATTATGAAATGCTTTCTCTAATTCTAGATTGCCTACACAGAACACAATTGCTTAGGAACTTCACTGCCACAAATTTTATTGATCGAATTGAACAAGATTAAAAGGAATAAGGCTATCAATGAGTACTAATCACAGTGACCATAAAGTAATTCTAGTATCAGATGTCTTTTACCTCAGAATATCTATTTCTGGAAAACAAGGCCAAAATCTACAGTACAACCCTCATATGCTACTTATGGATATGAAGCTATTGGGGGGGAAAAACCCCAAAGTGTTAGTTAGCCGGACCTCACCAATTCCTTCAGATGTTGCAGTGTTTGCAAATGCACACTGCAACACAATGATTTCCAAGTAAGCTTCACGTGATTCTCTAACCTCAGAATAACAGCAAGTCCTCCTTTCCCTTAGTATTACAAGTGTGGGTTTTTAAAGGAGTAAATCTGCCGGAGAAAAGGAAGAACAAAGCTGGAAGAGGTAATTGAAACAGAGGAGCTCTTGATAGGTGTCCAATGGGTTAAAAGCAGCCCCTTCCAAGGAGTCTTCAAAAGCACTGATCCTTTTCAGCATCCGCTTCTGCTGCCGCTTGCACCTTTGGTCCATCTGTTAATTTTCAACAGCTCTTCTGTTCTTTTAAAAGAACTTAAGACAATTCCTCCCTCCCTTCCTCAGGTAATTGGGGGGGGGGAAGAACCTCTCATCCTCCAGTTTGGCAAAGTGGTAGAGAAGAGAGCGCTATGGCAGATGGCATTAAAGTACAGACAATTGGCTTTTTTTTTTAGTTTGTGTCATCAAGCTTAATAGTCTATAGGCCACAGAATATAAAGAGTTGGCACCACCCAGGCTCTGAAAGTGCGTGAAGTTCTAATAGAAAAATACAAATGCAGCCTTCGTTGCCCTGTAAAGAGTTACCGATTAGGAAACGGTCAGCTAGGAATTGTTTTGCCCCACACAATGAAGCAGTTTGCATATTTGCTGATCTTTTCCCCCCCAAAGCATATGGGGAATGAATCATTACTGGGGCAATTCACTGGTGGTTACTGCATGCATGTCTTCCGGTGATGAAGCTTTGATGCTTTGTTTGTCCTGTTATAAAACCTATTTATGACCTAAGTGTGATCTTCTGAATCAGAATATTTGCTCTTAAATCAAAGCCCCGGCATGGTAATGCAGCTCAAGCCGCCCCTGCCCACTCCCCCACCCTTACACACGCCTAATTTTTCAAAGCCACGCTGAATATTCAAAAGCTGAAAATGAAGGAAAGGAGTTAACGTTAATTAATATTTGAGGCAGTAAAATAAAAGCAACTGTGAAGCTAATTTTGCAGGACAATTAATCATGAGCCATGCTAATTACACAAGGGATTTTGCAAATGATTTTTTTTCCTGCAGGTAGCAGGATAAAAATGATAATCCGTTACCCATCAAAATCATTGGCTTCTCACCAATGTCCTCGGCAAGAGCAATTAGTGGAAACAGCAGAGCTCCAGTAATTGCATGTCAAGAGAGGGGAATGCTAGAATTTTAATTGCTCCAAATAAAGACCACTTGCACCTGGTTGCCCAAAACAATGCAGTAAACCAGATTAGCAGGTAACCACTTCCAGGTGCCACATAAATATAGCTGCAGGGAAACAGCAGGGTAGCACTGAGGCTTCCCATTCCTGGCCGCCTTTTCAGGGGAGTAGGCTCGCCTGAAAAGGATAAGACTAGCCAAAGAGGGAACTATGGCTAGAAACACATGGTTTGGAAGAAAAGAAAGATGGTGTTGAGTTGAATTTGGCTCTTGGTGATTTCATGGATGTGTCATTGCAGCTTTCTTGTCGATAGAAGTAGCTAAAGGTGCTAGTTGTCACCTACAAAGCCCTTCATGGTATTGGACCTGGATACTTGAGAGGCCGCCTACTGCCAATTACCTCCACTAGACCAATTAGATCCCACAGACTAGGCCTCCTCCGAATTCCATCAGCCGGCCAGTGTCGACTGGCGACTACCCGGAGGAGAGCCTTCTCTGTGGCTGCTCCGACCCTCTGGAACAAACTCCCCGTGGAGATTCGTACCCTCACCACCCTCCAGGCCTTCCGCATAGCCCTTAAAACCTGGCTGTTCCGACAGGCCTGGGGCTAAAGACTCGCTGCCCCACTTCGAATGGTATGATTGTTGTGCTTTTAACTATGTATGTTTTTATGTTTTTGTAACTCTGTTTGTATTTCCCCTCCCTTGTTGAGTTGTGAGCCGCCCTGAGTCCCTTCTGGGAAAAGGGCGGCATACAAATAAATTAAACCAAATTAAACCAAACCTTGTCATGGCCTTCACTGGGGAAGTTTGCTCAACTTCAACCCATTTAGAGTGCATAGCTCATGGTTCCCCCTGAAGACTTAAGCAAGTCCAACTCTGCTTTTGTGCCCAGACAAGATTAGTTAGGTGTATGAGATGCTTATTCTTTTACATTTTGCCAGATGTCTATTATGGACATACTTAAAAAAAATGTTGTCAAAGCGATGGCCTCTGAATTTCACATATTTAAGAATCACCAA
The DNA here is from genome assembly GCF_051295495.1 of Thamnophis sirtalis. NCBI lineage: Eukaryota > Metazoa > Chordata > Lepidosauria > Squamata > Natricidae > Thamnophis > Thamnophis sirtalis. The sequence continues at coordinate 20,871,236 of NW_028261381.1, read as the reverse complement.
TATTTTTTTTTAACGCATCTTATAATTAAAAGCTGAGAAGTTTCAAGAGTAAATTCAGTTATTTTTACTAGGTATATGTACTGACTTTACAGTGGTAGAGACTAACTTGATTTTGCACCTAATAACTGCAGCAAGACTGTTGGTGGCGCAATACTGGAAGAAGGAAGACTTGCCTACAATCCAAGAATGGACATTGAAAGTCACAAACTTAGCCGAGATGGCTAAAATATCGGCATATCTTAAAGATCACTCAAATGAGAGATATAAACGAGACTGGGAAAAATGGATTGACTATATACAAAATAAATACGGGACCAAGAAATTCCAGTTAGCCTATGCTTAAGATCAGAAATGATTCAAACTGTTAAAAGTTAGTTCAGTAAGAAGAAGCTAAGGTCAATGTAGAATGTCATTAATTTCTTTATTTCTTTTTTCTCAATAGATTTTGGACTGTGTTAGTTAAAAATCCATACCGTGTACGGGTTCTGGGAAGTCGGGGGGGGGGAAGGAGGAGGGGGGTTGGGGGGGTGGAGGGATGGAGGGGCATACAAAAAAAATGTACTTCAATGTTTTAATGATTGACGAATGATGAAATATTTGTGTTTTTTAAAAGAAATAAAACCTTATCTAAATCACGAAAAAAAAAGAGTAAATTCAAATTCCCACATTTTGCTTATGATTGTCTTCTTCCACGGTATTGCGATATCAGTTGGCAAAATTTGCTGTTTTCCGGTTTTCTATTAGATATGCTGGATTCCCTTAACAACTGTAGGAAGTTATCATCCAGACCTCTGCCAGAAAAATGAAATATCCTAGGAAATATTGAAAAGGTAGAATATTTCTCTGGATGTGAAAAGAAAGAAACATGTTTTAAAAGACAGAATAGCTGCCTGTAGCTTGCTGCCCATCCCCACTTTTGTCAATGGGCCATTAAGAAGGCCAAGCTAGTCCATTTTACATAAAAAAGACTTCTCCACTTCAGCTCCGGGGATGGGGGAGTGGGATTAAAAGCATGATAATATTGGCTCTTTACTCAACTGACCACATGGCATCTGAGAACTCATCCATACCTGGATTCAAAACACAGCCTAGAGAGTTGCCCCTGCATGGCCCTATGGGAGTCTGACAACCAATCAGAATACATTTCTTACACAGGAACAGGAAACAGAGAGGTGGGACTGAACAGGTTATAAAAAGCCTAGCAAGCCCCTCCCTCAGCCCTTCTCTTCTTCTCCACCAACATTGAAGCATGTGATCACCTTTTCTGTTCAGGACTCAAGCCATGTGGTCCTGTCCAACCATAAACCATCTTTCCAAGCAGCCTCCATGTCTCCAGTGTCTTTTTCCCCACTTGGAGCCGAACCCAGAAGGACATTTCTTTCATCACAACCATGTGGTTTGCTTAATCACATGATTCACTTAACCACCTCAGTAACTCCCTTTACAACTGCTGTAAAAACAATTGTAAAAGTGAGTCTGATGCCTTGATTTATAACTATGAGCGACAACTCATGGCCAAAATTTCAGGATGCATTGTAACTGTAATTTAAGCACTGCCGGTATCTATGCTCTGCTTTGAATAAAATGAATACTAAACATCATGTAGAGCAAGGGTCCCCAACCCCCGGTCTGTGGACCAGCACTGGGCCACGGTATGCCAGAAGCTGGGCTATGCAAATAAGTGAAGCCCCATCCATGGGATGCAGGTAGGTGGCACAGTGGTTATGGTGCAGTACTGCAGGCCACTTTAGCTGACTGTGATCTGCAGTTCAGTGGTTCAAA